>NC_057780.1:6226848-6439582 GCF_014825855.1 Bombus pyrosoma | reverse complement strand
CTTTTTTTTAAATAATTATGATCATCTTACATTTAACTGGATTATTAAAGATTTATACCCTTCTTGTATCAAATCTTTATTATAGTGACAAAGACTCTTAGTCAATTCATTCAAGGTTGTAGATTCTGCGCCATGAGAAAGATGAGACAATATCATATGTATACTTAATGGTGAATTAATCATATTTTCTACACTGGTGAAAGATAATTCCTAAAATAAATTCAATAATTATAATATTAACAAAATATGTTTGATATAAAATCCTTACTCACCTTATAAAAATCTCTTGTGAAATCATTACAAGATGTAGACAAATCTTCATTTATATTATCTTTACTATCTGCAGGTGATTGTGCCATTGTAATTATGATGTAAGTATTTAATACTAAAAGGTAAAAATGATTTTTATTAAAATTTTAAAATATTTTGAATAGATCAATAATTACATATACACAAATATAATATTTTGTAACATGTAATAAATGATCACCTGAATATATTATAAAGAGTAACATTATTTTTGTACAATATTAATACTGTAAAGAGATTAATATTATTTAAAAATAATAATTGTTATTATAAAGATTCAGTGATAATGTCAACATGTTTAATATTGTTCCGATTATTTTCTTTTTCCTGCAGTTTCCACTGCATAATACTGGAATTAACGCTTCAAAAACAAAACATTCAAACACATAAAGCGAATAAAGATGTTTTTATTTCTGATACGTAGAAATACCAGAAACAAAATGACTATTAAAAGGGGTTAAGTCTAATCACCGTCAAGTGTAAAAAAAGATATGGTGTAACTACCTGTCAAAAAATAAAACAGCTGTTTGTTATGCTATGGAAGAGAACAGCGCGCGATTTTACTTGATTTTAAAACAAATTTTTTAAAGGAACAAGTTGTTCACGTCAGCTTTACGGTATGGCGACTGCAAATTTCTGTAAACACTAAATCTACGTTAGCGAACGAAGTGGTAATCAATTTGTTCTCAAAAATATTATATAAAAGATTGATATATCAGAATGCGAATATACAGACTTTTTATGCAAAATTACTTTTATGACTTATTATGTACATAATATAAAAGAACATACTGTAAATGTTTTCAGATATTATTTAAATGCAAGTATATTTAAGGTAATGCTTAGGAAGCTATATAATTTGAGCACCACCAATAGAAATAATTGCTTTCGATGAGTCATAAAAATATCAGAAGAAAAAATGTTTCTTTCAACGAAGTGAATTTATATATTACGCGTAAATAATAATTTTTAAGGCCACGCTTCGTGTAATACAATTGATCTCATATAAAACGTGACAGTTGGCTCAGATTAATAGTTGAATAAAATCAATCAAAATTTTCAACTCGTGCAAGATTGTGATTCAAAACACATAGAAAAAGATTTATTCGATAGAAAATGGATTTATGAATAGGAAACATTGCTGAGTTTGTCCAAAATCTGAATTTGTAAAATCATTTATAACATCCATGGATGTAAATATAAAAAATTTAATAATATAAATGCCAAACTTGGGTAATTAAGTTACTAACATTTAAAAACTAAAGCTTTTAAGAACTATATAAGAACTAACATTTTAAAAGTAAATTAATTAAAGCAGTGATCAAAATATCAGTATAGATTGGAGAGGAAGAAAATATTCAATTCTAATAAACATAAATAAATGTGTAACGGGTAAGAGTTTTATATGCATTCTTTACTTTTTAAGATTTATTAAAAACATAAATAATATTTCTTTTGAAAGTTTTGATATCTTTTTAATAACTTTTCGGATTTACAATTTTCTATAAGTGTTTTAACATTTATCAATTTTATGTTTTAAAAGCCAATGCTTGTAATAGGTCACACATATTAATTTATTAATTATTCCTCCCACAGGTGTACTGATATTTTTACACTTTTAGGGTTAGATATCCTGCACAAATCCATAGTAATCTTTGCCCAGAATTATATGTATAATTATAGTTAATGGTCATAATACACGTATGTACATATGTATATTTCTATATAACATCAACAGTATACCTCTAAAATCGTGTGTAGAGTATGAACTTGAATTTTTGGCGAAGCAATTCGGGGACAGTGTACGTCCTCGCTCATTCGATGAATAATGAATTACAATTCCGGGGCGAATGACACAGAGAAGAATGCCAGTGTGAACCTTATATCGTGAAACGATTCACGCATATTGGTTTTTACCGTCTCCCCCTTCTTTTTCACTGCTTTTACACCTTCTTCAGTTTTAGCTTTCTTCGTCATACTTCTTTCTTTCTGTGTTTCTCCTCTCTCTGTGTACATATATCTTTGGCATACAAATACCCCTTTTATGATTATATTTATTAGTTATATATATGATACATGGCAGTTCATTTACGTCAACTATTAATGAGAAATCGAAAAAGTTGCACTAGGTTTAGTTTTAATTTTTTAGTATTAGCTGTTCCAGTTGATAATTGCAGTGGCTCTTAAAGAGCTTTATTCTTATTCTATTCATTCGTATTGTATTATAAATTTCGTAATAATTCGGCAATTTAAACTAACTAATTTAGACTAAAATAAATTTAACATTTTTCCATATACCTATGAATCCCTTTTTCAGGAAATTCATCTTGTAACTGTGTATCCCTAAAAATAAGATTTCAATAGGTTAAATGGGCAATGGTACAGTAACAATAGATAGAAGATATGAATGTTAATCATTTATCAATTCTAATCTCGAGTACATAGTTTTATTTTAAAGAGATTTGTTGATTGTTCTAGTTACACGTATACTACATTCGGATCTCTTATTTTCGATACATTATTGTGAAATTTCTAATACATTATTCCAACATTGTATATAATAATAATGCTATTGGCAAATTAAATAATATCCCGCAATATAGTTTTTTAGAAAGCCCTTCATTTATATTTAACATAAATGAACAGCCATGAATTTTCTACTAATTAAACAAATTCTCATAATCTCTCTCATCTCTGCTTTTCCTTCTAAATCTTGATCTTTCCAGGTGTCTCTATTTCACGAGGACCATAGCACTATCTGCTCTCTCTCTCTCTCTCTCTCTCTCTCTCTCTGTTTCTCATTTTTACTTTCTCTTTCAATTTTTCATCTTGTCATCGTCTTTCTCGTATCAATTCCTCCTACCCCCTCTCTTTCTCTCTTTCCTTCTTTCCGTTCTCCTTTCCCCCTTTATCCCCCTCTCATCGCACCCCTCTTCGATCAACCGATCGTCTCATTTCTCTCACACTCTCTCATTCTTTCGTTTCAGCTCGCTCGAACAGACACCTGTGGCTATACTGTATACACGAAAATGTGTTCGTCAGTCGCAGACACACATCCTGATTACTAATTCACGAAGCCGCGGACTACTTCCTTGCCGCGTTGTGTGACACCAAATCCCATATTCCGGCCGAATGGAGAGTCGAGACGGACACGGTGATCCTTAAAAACTAGCACGACAACCAGCAGGAAACTTGAACACCAGCGATTCTATGATAATCTCTGATCGATCGGATCAAACAATGATTTAGGGTAATTCAGAAGTCGTCCGAGCTGTGCAGTTGAAAGTTTCAATGACTTTGCGGACTGCACGGATAATATAGTTTCGCTGGCTTTACAAAATATTTGCAGGGGAGATTTAGTTACTAACGGTAAGAACGTAATGCCTAAAATACTTTATATAGGATATTTTCTATATTTCTTTTCTTTTTTTTATTCTTTGAGTTCCTTTGTATCTTATTGTTGGAGCTATGTCGTTGAAAGTTTGAATGATTTTGCAGATTGTACGAATGATTTGATTTCGTTGGTTTCTAGAAATGTTTATAGAGCAGATGTGGCTCCTAAAATTGTAAAGCGTAAGACGATTTACTATGGATATTTTTACGAGCAGTTGAGGTCTTACTTTGGTTTGGAGTTTCTTTTATTTTCTATTTGCTATTTGTACTCCTTTATTTTGCTGTTGGAATTTTTATACCTGAAAATTTGACCGATTGTGCGATCCTGTTAATTTTCGCAAACATTTATGGGACAAAGGTAATTATTAAAATCATAAAGCTACTTTATTTTAAATTTCGTAATATTTTCTATTGTTCCTTAGGTTTTTTTATCCGATATTTTCTGCTGACATTAGTACTACATCTAATACTAAGTCGTCTAGCAGAATTGTATCGTTTATGATACTTTATGTTTTAATTGCCTTTCGTTACTCGCTAATTTGTGTAGATAATCGTGCAGTTGAGTTAACTTTAATATGGATGGTGTAACGTATTTGGACTGATCCTGGCACACTGCATAAATAGTATAATTGGACTAAGATATTCATGAATACTTACAGAGAAGTACCAGAGAAGTACTTTCTTCATTATCGTTATATATTTCCTTATTTAATATTAATTTATCTAAATTTTCAAAACACTTCCACTTCTAAAATGAACAAACGTAACGTATAATACATAATACATTCGTATTTTGTTTAATGGAGTCACATAAAACATTCTGGATGTTTACCTAAACTATATAAAAAATGAAATATTTTTATATCATATCGTAACGATTTGGATAAAACTTCCGACCAGCCTACTGAATTGAAACTTATTCAGAAGTGGTTTCTCGAAAAACTAGTAAAGTGGTGAGATGAGTAAAGTGGAATATGTCTGACAAAAATGTCGAATCGCTTGAAGCGTTCGATTCTAAACGAATGCTAGGAGTATGATCTATCAGTGGTTAGACTGAAAGAGGAAACTGTCTAGTATTTACAGTTATACGATCGCTCCGATGACCAACCCGTCCTCGAGTGGTATTCCGGATTTTTCGTTCGTCTAAAATTCGCACCACTTGCATGCCATTCTATACTTTCGATTTAATCCATCGTTACCGCTTCTTTCGAAAATTGGAAACACCCTGAAAAAATGAAACCGGAAACGGTGACGGAGATGGAGACGGAGAAAATGGAAGAAAGTGTTAGAGAGAGTTAAACGTTGGACATCTGAAAGCTTAAGAATTTATATGTAATTTCTATACTGCGGGTATTTATGCTTCTATGATAAATTTAGTGATAACGAAATCCACAGATTGCATTATAAAAATATATACATAAAACATTCATAGTAGGATACTCTTTATAATTTTTGATGGATGAAACAAATTTTTATGTAAGTTTCACTTCTTTAGTTCTGTACATGAGGATATGAGATTGAAAAATATAAAAATCCAGTAATTACTAGACAGCAGATTTTTATGTTATAAAATATTTATTATAGTAGAATTTTCCATCTCCGAACTTATAGGGAGACAATAGCGTTTAGACAATGAAATAATAAATTAGTAAATTTTCCACTAATTTTTGTACTTTTAAAGTCTTCGACTCTTTCTTTGAAACATCCTATATACGTAGAAGGTGAGAAGTGGAAGCTGAGAATAGCAAACGAGAGAAATACTTTCACTAAATATGACGGTTGAATGCTGAATGAAAAAATTTTAGGTCCATTGAAGCTGAATTTGTTTGTAGCGCTCGTAACTTCGATGATGGATTAGCTAAGAAAGAAAAGTTATAAAGATACTACAATGATTGATTTTGTTGGAAAGATGTTCCTTAATCAAACTCTTTCAACTAGTCAAATTAATTTTATAATTTGTCATTTTGTCATTTATTGTCCGTTAATCGAATTTGACAGAAGTGCAACGATGCACTGCAGAGATTTATTAAATACTGTAAAGTGAACGACTTGCAATTTTTACGGATAAAAATAATTCCGAACCAGTCATCAACGTAACTTTGCAATTTTATACGTCTGTGTAAATTGCAAGTTAGCCTTCATACTGTTATTAATATCCAAGAAATCCTGTGCTTTGCTTGGCAATTAAATTGTCCGAGAATGGTAAAAGTATAAATGGATCGCAGCATCCAAGAAGCTCGATAAAAGCACAGACGAGGCTGTACCTCGTTTGTGATAAAAGTAATTAATTACCGACAGAGAGTAATTAATTGTACCTATAATTTAAATTTATGATTTAAATTAAATTTAATCGTACAATGTTAAGATTTAATTTATGTTACAGAAGCAATAAATTATATTGTTCGTTAATTTTACCAAATCGAATCCTTCTCCTCAACTTATCAAGTTGCTTAGATCCTGAGAAGAAATAACTCAACTGTTTTAAGGCAGATTCTTTTTTATTAATGAACATCAGGGCGGATTTTTCTTGTTTTAATACTATCGATCCTGTGTTCCAATAGGTCACATTGGTGTCAGAAAAATTATAACAGCCTAATGACCACCTTATGTCGTTATAGCAAAATTGTAATAGCCTTCCTAAAAACTACTTTGGAACGTATTCTCTCACTAGTCTTTCAAGGGTTAAAGAGCAAAATATCTTTCATTTAAAAGCTACGAAAAATCTTCCACGATTATCCTACTGTATTATAAATTCAATACCATATTATAAATTCCTAATTCTAATCAAATCTAATCTTGCCCAAATAAACCTTCTGAATCATTTTATTATAGAAAACTTACGGGAATCTCTCTCAATAAACATTGACACTAAACTTTTCTAGAAACCAACGGAAACAAAAGAAAAACCAGTCCATCGATTGCAACGAAAATGATTCATCGAGGAGCGACGATTCAAACGAAATCCAAGAAAAATAGCCTTGCAGCTCCGGGTATTCATTGGATGGGAAATGTTCTGGATGTTTTCGCAGCGTAGTAAAGTCGGTGCACGCCTCGGCCCGATCCTTTTACTCAACGGCACAATGCACGTTCTCAAGAAAGGGAGAAAACGCAACGAGAGCCACGTGGAGAGAACACACGAAGAAGGTGTAATACACACCATGTCGTCGCCAAGGAAAGAGGACGGCGAACGAGAACGAAGGAGGTGGAGAGGTGAGCCCGGTATAAAAGGGTCGTTGCGAGCCGCCTCGTCTGTTTTAACACTCTCACCGGGTCGCTCGGTGGATATCACGGAGAACTCGCGTCGTTGAACGACCTGGACACATACGCTTCACTTGAACAGGAACCATTATCCTTCGTCGAACAACGAAAAAAGAAGCGGGAAGTGAGGTGAGTCGAAGGAAGTCAGCTTAACGAACCTCCCTTATCGGAGTTCTAATCTTCAACCCTCTTCTTCGATTCGTGGACGTTCGTGGAAATTCGTGGAGCAAGTGGGCAAACGTGGCGCAGTTACCCTCTTTCGACGATCGAAACGGATTCGGTTCCATCGGTGGATGTATACTTATAATGTCACGGATCGAAGACTCTACCAATCGAGTTTCGAGAGAATCTTAGCAGTGATGCTGTGTGCAACGATAGTGGCTTAGATCCTGTCATGTGGTAACCTCGGTAACTCTTTGTGATAGTTTGCGAACCGATATTAGTTGTTATCGCATAGGGATCTTCTACTGTTCAGCTACGGATTTTTGTCGAAATTTGTATTTTTCTGGATCTAACTAAGCAAGTGGAACTTAAACAGAGATCCGTTTCAACGTCTAAATCTTATGATAACTTCACTTTTCCCATTATTTTTGCATACTATGTGCATTCTGTATATTTTTATAGATTAATGTTTTTCATAAACGCGTAAACACTCATAGCTTATTTATTATATTTCTCACACTTTGTCAACCAGAGCTTGAATACGATCCATTGCGCTAACACGATTTAGGGACGAAGATGAGGAAGTTCCTTCGATTTTGGAAGTACATATAACAGGAGTTTGGTTCAGTATTAGATTATTATCTAATAAGCAATGCATGGATCCCCTGGGCTTTTTTCTTGAATGGGGAGTTTTCTTTGAATTTTTTAATGAGATTCATTATGATAGGGATTTCTCTAAAAGATGTATTGATAAAGTTAGTAGAACAATGACAAACAATTATACAAAATAAAGATTGATATCGACAGCTTATTTGCACCCAAGATATCTAATGTAAAGAAACGATACTTCCTATGGATTAATATAAGAGGGACTCCATTGTCTGCAATCATGAATAACTAAAATAGCTATAAATAATAACTAGAACATTCGTGTAAACTTCTAATGAAAGCTTAATCTTGCATATCTATCTCGTACATAAATAGTAAGCGAATTTTTGGTGGTCTTCGTTCTCTCATTTTTCCTCTTTTTGTTTCTTTCTGTTTGAAAAAAATGGATGCACTTTTTAATGACGAATTTCTCGTGAATTTCATGTTCCTCTTTTCTCTCATTTCTTTTTGGAGAAAGATAATGGAACATCGAATAATATTATACGTATATGAGCACCTCGTTTCTTCTTATTTTCTTCTCTCTTTCTTTATCCTCGAAGAAAGATCGATGCGTTTCTTCGAATGTCAAACATCAGTCATGAATTTTTCGTGACTCTGTATTTTTATTTCTTTTGTTTCTCCGTTTAATTTCTTCATTTTCATATTAAGAGAATTAGTCGTGAATTTCCTGGTTTCTTCCCTTATCCTTTTGATTTCTCTATTCCTGGAAAAAGATAATAGAATGCGTTTCTTTGAACGATGGCCAAGTAACGTTTATTTGCCTACCGTTAGCTGTGAGAATACGACTGCATGGGAATCCTGATGTCGCCAGTCGAAGGTCAGAATAACTCCAGTGTCAAATGAAACTCTTTGTTGGTCCTGGGAAAATTATGTTTCTCGTGGTTACGTTCTTCCCTTATTCTCATAATTCAGTTAATAACATCATCATATATTATGCAACGTTGTTTGCATTCTTATGAGGGATAAATAGAATTGTAACGACAGTAATATAATGTAAAATCTCTACTTTCTTTAATCGATTAATCTGATATTTTCTTCTTAATTACTTTCCTCAATTAGTTTTCTGTAAAAAATATTATTTTCTTCAGACTTGAAAATGTAATTAGGAATTTAATTCTTAATTAATTAAGTTAATAGATTTATATAATCCTTATACTTTTATTTAGATCTTTTTATAGAGGAAGTTAAGGTCGAAGCAGAATAGAGTATGAAATAAGTGGAATAAATGCATTCGGATATCTAGAACGCGGTTTATCAAGCAACAGCAATTTGCAATTTGAACGTGACCCCGTTTTCCATAATATCGAACAGATGGAAACTTAAAAAATTTCCTACGTGCTGGCAGGATTCTTTTGTTTCTCCACCGTATCCAGGAATAAGTGAAATATTTCCTTCTCGTTGTCTCTACACAAAGGTTCCTGTTTCTACACAAATAGAACTTCGAAAAAAGAAAAAATATAAATTAAACATTTTGTTAGAAACAATCCTCAAATTAACAGAAAATTCGAAGAATAAAAACTATCTTGTTTTGATAATACTTTACTAATTATTATTTACGAATAATCAAATTAAAGATTATTTAAGAATATAAGAATTATTTTAAAAGACGTAAACAAAATTGTAATGGAAGAAATTATTAAAAAATGTACTTTTCGTTTTCCAGAAAAATGAAGTTGGTGATAGCGTTGGGAGTATTGTGCTGCCTGGCGGCAATCGGAACCGCATCGCCGCTGCCAAAAATCTCAGCGGCGACTTCTACGTCGAATCAGGTCGCAACCGGAAGACAGGCAACGCAGCTGCCAGCAGCAGTCAGCGAAGACGATGACGATGACGACGATGACGACGACGACGTCGACTTTGATATCACGGGTGACGACGATGATGACGACGATGACGATGACGATGACGACGACGACGATGATGCTTCCGATTATTTCGAACGTTTCATCGAGGATATATTAGGTAAGCTCCGTTCTCTTCGTTTGCAATTTGAAAATAAAAATTAATTGAAAGGATAGTATAATCAGTATAATTAAAATATTTACTTATATAATCAATACAAAACATAAACATAGTCTTATCCATGAATCATGGAAAAACCACATTCGAAATAATTTGAATACGCAAATTTTTTGTTAGAAATAAAAATAATTTAAAGAAGTATCTCTAGAATAAAAATTATACTGTTATAAAAGTAGCACGCTTGAAATTTCTATATTAAGGAATGTTTAGTCATTTTTTCAGGAGCAAATCACCATAAAAAATTTGTTAAATTTTACTTTCAAAACTTCAAAAACATGATTCGGAACCTATAAAAATGTGCCAGGAATTTAATAATTACATTGGTTTATTTGATAGCGAAATTTCATTTTTAAAGTATGGTTCGTGATATTTAATTGTAACGAGTTCGAGTTAATTATAGAATTCGAGTTCACTGACCGATTAGTCCATTTAATGGCTTTTGCTTTCTTCGTATGGTTATCGGAGATCCGTCAATAAGATTTCGTTGAATCGAACAATGGGAAGGATCGCGGTGCGAATGTGCCAGCCGTTACACAAACATTAAACTTCGGGTTAGCGACATGTCCGACGGAAATTCTGGTGCGTTCACGTAGCTGTAACGGTACAAGATACTTCAAACTCGCCCGAATTAACATAAATCGACGGCGACTCCAGTTCGAAAAGAATTTCTACGCGCTACTTCTTTATATCGACCCACATACGAAAAGATAAATCGCAACTGCCAACATTTTTCGTTATACGATCATTAAAGATGAAGAAAACGACAGTTATTGTACTATATATAATATTATACATAATATTTATACATATTATATATATATATATATGTACTATATATAGTATTACACATAATATTTCAACAAGTTTATAATCCATTGCTAATTTAGTTGCTAATCCATTTGCTGATTTTCATTAAAATTTTAGTTCATTCTTGGTATACTGCTAAGAATTCTAGTCAACCATGTATACAATTAACAAATAAGAAAATTTTATTAAACACTCTGATCCTTAATTAAGTAAAAAATAACCCTAAAAAATATTCCATCCAATTATCAGGGTACCCTTGCACAATTCAATGATAATATTATTAGCAAAATTTTACAATTCATAAATTACAAGTTATTAATATTGATAAATTCTTTTTCATAACAGTAATAACTTTGCTAGTCATTTGATTATCTCGTTTAACATAAAATCTAAGACGTTTAAAGAAAAAGATACTAATTACTAATATAAAATTACTAATGTTACCAATTGCAATAAAATTATCATGTGCAATATTCAGGAGTTCCAAAGGAATATAATTTAAACAGAAATAAATAATCGGAAAGACAAGTGAAAAACAGCTTCTATAACCAACAAACCATGAATTGCAGGTGAAGAGGACGACGATGACGACGATGACGAAGCCACCCCTGTAGAACCAGTGGCGCCAGCAGTGGCGGCGCCGGTAGCGCCCGCGCTTCCGGCGGCTGTCGAAGCCGATTTGAACGCCGCCGCCGCGGAAGCGGAGCATGCAGCAGAAACCGCTGCGGAGAGCACAGCCGTGGATAGCGAGCCAACAGCCGTCGAGGATGACGAAGGAAACGCAGTGGGAGAGGGACAAGCCGTATCCGGTATCCACGAAACCGGGCTCGAAGGTGCGGAATCCGTGTCAAATCCTGTCCACGTCCCAGCCGTATCAACGAACGAGGCAGATACCGAGGACGATGATGACGATGACGACGAGGACGACGAGGAAGACGAGGACGACGTCGATCTGCTATACACCGAGGACGACGATGACGAGGACGAGGATGACGAGGACAGCATCGCCGACATCGCTGGCGCCAGGCAAGCACGTGAGTTCAAGGGAAAGAGCAAGAAACACAGTACAGGGCGTAAACACGCGCGTAAATCTCGCACGCGTGCTACATCCCCTTCCTCGAAGGCTGTCGTTTAACCAGGGAGGAGGGAAACGAGTGGCAAGTCACGTACAACGATTCCTGACAATCACGCGCTCAATTCATTAATTATTCGACTCTTCGCGCCGTTGCGAAACGGTCGATGCTTTCTATGGGTCGTGTGGATGTTCTAGGTCAGACTTTTGCTTTGAGGTTAGGTGTACTATTATTTTTTTTGTCTTGGAAGAGGATATTTGGGAATGTTGTCTCGTGATGGGAACTTCGTGGGTTAAATTATTTTGATTTGTACGAATCTCTCAGAAACCAACTGTGCTTATTTTTATCTGTAAGTACATGATTAGTATTGAACTTCTTAAAGAATAGTTGACTTACTTTTATAGATTTATTTCTCGTAAGGAGAATCATCTCCGATATATCAATATACAATAGCAAATTTCAAATGTAATTTGAAAAAATAATATCCGTAACATTTTTCAATTTATGTAGTATGAATTTCCTAGTTTCAATTCAGGGTTAATTTTGTATGGGGCAATTTTAAAGTATTATAGATGAAAAGTTCAAGCATTTAGTTTCTTTTTGTCTGCGCGTGTTTAAGTATTCCCTAGGAAAAATATAAATAACCATATATGTACATATAAAGCTTCTTCTTTAAAACAAAAGTAACAAGCTCCAAAACTTCATAGAAGTTCTACACAATTGCAAAGTTCAAGAAAAACGAGACACCAATCCAAGCATCCTATTCACCAAGACACATTTTCAAGCAGCACTTGCATAAAACATAAATATATAGAAACCTATAAACGGTCAAGAGTAATTCGTTCAAAATTAAAATTCTTTTACTCTTGTCCATTTAATCAGATGTAAATTATTTTTTACAGTCTTTAAAAGAAGAAAAATAATCTAAGCAAAAGCTAGCCTAAAATCTAGCGACCACTAGAGCTTGCGCACTCGTTCATAAAAAGGCAAAGCTCCGATTCGAGAAGTTTTCATCCACCGATGCTGTTCGACATATTATTTTATTTCTGTCACAATGAATTTTTCTTGACAGTAGTTTCTGAAATTTTCTTCCAAAAAATAAAAGCGTCAATGCTTAAGAAAATTTTGTTCGATCGTTAAAAAGTAATTAAAATCGATCGTCGAAGATTTCTTTTCTTTTCTTGACTAACTACTTGTTGCTTCCGATTTGAAAATTCGCTTGAAAATCATTGAAACGCCCAGTTGTAGTGGTAGACATGTAACACTAGATTAGTAGAAGTAGCGGTAGTATATTTATTCTATTTATTAACGTGGATACCTCTACTCGAAGCGATTCGCACGTGGTCGAACAGCATGGTAAGTCAATACATAACATCCTGATACCTTCTCGTAACTCCCAACCACGCGTTCTTCGGTTGTTCCAACGGAGCTTACACGATTTCCGTTTACGGTATTCAATTCTAACTGTTAAACCAGTAACACTGTGAGAATTATAAGAGGTGGAATGTACATAAACATTTTGATTAGAGATTAGGATTTTGAATGTGTTTTGAAGAAATATCTGTAAAATGTATTAGAGAATATAAAATCCGTGTTTTTAATATACACGTATATAATTACAAGCTTCAATATCTGTATTTAAGTACATAGATTTATATTTTTTTAATTCACACAATTGGGACAAGTAAATTAGGTAAAAAATCGGGCTGAAGTAGGAAGCTTAAGATAGAAAATTACAAGTAGATAAAAAATATATGTATACGATGAGACTTCCGTATTCATGGGGAGTGAATTTCAGATTTCAAGCATCACTATAGATAGTAGATACAATAAGTCGTTAACAACAATAACTAATAATGAAATGACAGTTATAGCAAAAATTATCTAAGATAGGCTGTCTTTTAAATATTTGTTATATTGTATTCACTCTTTTTCTTCTTCTAACGATAGGTGAAGTAAGGTTAATGATGTAGACGCGTATGACGTTAGGCTATTGCATCTGCTGACAATACGTCAAGAAATCATTAATAGCGCGGTGGGAATGTTTTGCAGTCACGTGAAAGCGCGATTGAAACAGTAGATAGGAAAGTTCTATAATATTCGTAATTACTGACACTGATCGTCGATTCAAGTTCTTATTATCACTATTTATTCTGTTTGAATCTTTCTTGATATACTATTTATATATCAATCGGGTGGCACTTCTAGCATAATTTAACCTTAACCTTTCAGTCCTAGCCTTATCTTTAATCTTCATTTGAAAAGAGATCTATAATACGTTGCTTGTTAGCTTTTTCATTAGTTATATTAACTGTCTGCTTTAAACATCCAGTAATTATATACGCGATATTTTATCGGCACTTGTTATACATATTTATCTTCTCTCTACCTATTTTAATAGCTACTCGATTGACGTACACCAAAGGTAACCTGTATACATCAAAGTTCACTTTTCATGTCGACTTTAATGTTGAATTACAGGATTACTGAATATAAATTGTGTTTAATATCAAGTCCAGATATAACGTTAAAACAGTAAATAATTAGCACTCATTACAGAGTAAAAGAATTAATATTCGTAAATTAAGCACATGAGTAAATCTACACAGACACAGTAATATTTATATATATACATATCTGTAAATTAGAGGCTACAGATTTAAAAACATATTATTATATCGATACTTAAGTATATTAAGAACGTATGTACATAGATCTTTAATTCCCTATAACAATTGCAAGTGTTCCTTTAATACACATTCAAAAACCTAACTTTTATGTCAAAACAATGATCGATAACGTTATTACAAATGAAGTAGAAATCTCTGATAGACAAATATTCGCGTGATAACGATTATAAAAAGTCGTAATTAAATTAATTAGTAGAAACAAAAACATCTACTTTTAATAAAAAAACATTCGAAACTCGTGTAAGCGCTGTTGAACGAAGCTGTTGATAACAAAAAAAAAAAAAAACAACGGAACGAAGAATTCAAAGTACCTTTCGATCTGTACCTGCATTTCTTTCCTTTTCTTTCTTTCTTTCTTCCAATTGTTTCCAATAAAAGAAAAAAATATTTCGCACTTCCAATTATTTGCAACACAGTAAAGCGTTCCGTGAATCATGTGATTCTAAAGCTGTATTTATGCTTCCTTCTCATATTTATTATATTTATTTGTCTTTCAGTCTATATTATATTAATTCATGTGAACTTTAGGATTGTAGAAAAAGCGAGACGTTTTATGATGTTGAATAGTTATGTGCGAGGAAAGATTTCTTTTTTACGGAAAACATAAATTGTACAATAGAAATTTGAATATTTATTGATCGACATAGAATGAAGGGAAAAAGGTACTTTGGCGATGTGAAGGAATAGGTATCATTTGAAAATATCTTAGCTTGGTGACCTCACGTCACGTATTTCTTTTCCTTTTTCTACTCGTTTATCCACTAATGATCAAACGAGGAGTAAAGGAGAGAATCCGTATGTCTTTACGTAAGAATGAGAGAAAGAGAGCCGTAAAGTGAACGATGTCATTCATTCGCTGAGTAAGCAATACCGCAACTGGCCACTTCAATTTTTTAACACTAGATTTCTTTCAATTTTTCAACATTTATTCTCAATGAATGAACTTCCTTGTTTCTTGTATATATAAACAATTGGGATTCAAATCAAATTTATCTTATAATTTAAGTCTCCATTATAAATATAATCTTTTATTAAAATTATTTTAATTCAAATAGTGTAAGGAACAAAAAAGAGAAAATGTGTATTTGTAAAATAAATTTGTGGCCGAGAAACGGTGTTGTTTATCGCGCAGGACTTGTAACAATTCTGTTTGAAAAGAAGCTTGTACAGAGATATTGTCCGTTCTGGATTGCAAAAATACAGATAACTTATTGTTTTTAGAAAAAAACAACAAAATAAATTGTGTGTCTCGCCTTTTTATTTCTGTCACCAATCGTCCGTGTTCAAACCAGTTCCGTGTATTTGTCCAGGTTAATCGTGATCCAGAGGATAACCTCTCTTTTCCTCTTTCCCTCGTTAATCGAGGGAAAAACGAGAAGAGGAACGATTATTCGTTTTGTTTTTCCACGTCATGATACACCGTTCTAATTATGAATAATCTCCGGTATTAATCGTTTAGAGCTACTTTCTTCATTTAATACGTGATGTGCTGTGTCACTTAGCTCGGTTAACCCTTTGGAGCAATTATTTTCTTTATTCCTATTATAGTTTTGAATTATTGGATCTTTTCATTGAATTATTCAATTTCTTGAAGTTTGATACTTCAGATAGTATTTATTAATATTTATAGTCTATAAAGTTTTTAGATAAAATATAATTTTATTTAGAAATGATAGGTATGAAAGAGGTTAGGTTGGGCTTAGGCTATTAATTTTTCTATAAATATTATTTAAAATAGTGAAGCTAAAATAATATCTTGAATGAAATTACATTGAGAATACATTTTTTTTATTTATCAATTGTAGTAAAATCAATCTATTAGAAAAAACAGAACAATTTTTAGATTTCCTAATAAAGTGAAAAGAAGCGATCAAAGAGAGAGAAAGATAATAATGATAACATATGAATTCAAAAATTAATAATACGTAAAAAACTACGCAACGTCCAAAATTTTCTATACTCATAATCATAGTGTATATGTAGTATTGTTAAACATTTATATTACTAAATGTTTAGTATTTATTTATAAAATACAGTAAAAAGACGAATTACGTTTGGCCATATAATTTGCCTCTTAATTGGTGCAATTGCAATTGATGTTATAGTTATAACTAATTGCTCTTCAAAGGGTTAATGATCGTTGCCGGAAGCCTTTTCATTTACTTAGGAATCCTTTGCTTGCCTTGTCACTCGTTCGTAGAACTATTTAGTGTACCCCTTGCTTGCAATTTCTTTGCCTTATCCTTGACGAGTAGATGCACGTGTTTGGTGGACAGCTTTATGACGACCGACGGTCACGTATTACTGGACAGTAGCACGAAACTTTGGGCCTTTTTACACGCATTCCTCACCTTTTCTAGTTTGTACCAAAGCACAGCATCACCAGAACAATGCACAATATAATGTAATGTTAGAAATTACATCTACCTATTACGTGCACGGTGAAGTTAGCACACAACACTTTATAGTGCTACATTGAGTATTGAACGTACAATGGATGTTAATTTTCTCTTCCCGCTTTTTCCTTTTCTTTTTGTAGTAGAAATTTACCTTCTAGTAGTAGTACGTGTAAAATCATAGTATCTGTAGAGCAATGCATAAATAGTAGATCAATTAGATGGCATAATATTAAATATTTATTATGTGCACATAGTAACGTTATTACAGAACAGGTTAATGTTGAATATAATTACGGAACGAATATTAATCATCTTTCTTTTTTTAAGTGAAAGGTTGTAGTTAGAGTGCAATTAATACAAGCATATTATATAATTATAGGTATATCATGCTTGTACGTGTATTTATTTGCAAGCAGTGTGTTTAAACATTCATGGCACATTGGATACTTATTAGTAGATTATTTCCCCTATACACGTGTAATTATTTAATATAATTTATTTCATGAAATAAAAGTAGGATAGCTTGATACTTTTTACATTCTAGGAAAATGAAAGAATTTCTTATTAAAGACGTTGGTCGAGAGTCTTGAATAAGAATCTTCTAGAAAATTAACGTTAACGAAAATTCTCTTACAATTAACGTTAGAAATTATAATCATATTTCTTAATGCTGTCTAAATTTGAAACTTCGTAAAATTTAAATTAAAATTATTTAGTTCATTTACTTTGTTTTAATGATACATTAATAATTCAAACTACTCTCGAGAGCCATTTCCTGGAGCGATACATTTTTCACGTTACGTTAATCACCTTTCATTTATTTATAATTTACAATATACGAAAAATTCTCAACAAAAAACACAAGCATTAGCTTGATTCAGGAATTTAATTAAAAGCAATTTAATTTCAGGAAATTACATTTCGTTTATAAAAGCATAGCGTCCTCTCCTAGGCGAAATAGAAAGAATTTAATTAACAAATGTAACTAAGCTGGAAGACTTAAATAAGCAATATACAATTTAAAAAGAATTTAATGAAAAAATTCAGCTGAAGGAAAAAATTAATTAAAACGGAATTGAATCGAATTAAATAATGAAAAGATTAAAAGGAATTTAATTAAAAACTTCAAACTAGCGACTGCAAAACTACAAAGAAGAACTAAATATTAATCTTTAAAAATTATAAAACGTTTTCCAACGTAATTATCATCAACAAACGTTCCAACAAAATAGCGCTCAATTACTATACTGAATAAACGAGACGTATGTAATTAAGCGCATCTTTATTTTCTAATTAATAAATTCCGAATGTTTGTATGTTTGTATGTTTATAGGATATTTAAAGGTGCAAAAATGCACAGTATTTATAATGTGTCTGAGAAGGTCGGGACAAAACTTATTAATTACACGTTAATGAGGCCAACTGGATGAAAAAGGTTCATATGGACCTTATGTCCAAGAATGCTCATTTATTGAAGAGTTGTAAGCGTTCAAAGATTTCCGTGAAAGTTGTTCTTATGACTAGTTACACAAAATCGCAGATAGACGTAAATGCATTTACTATTATTTTCATAACAGCAGGATTATTCGAAAAAGTTCGACGAATAGAAACCTGCGTTCTTACAGAAGAAAGAAATTGCAAACATATCTTATAACTGACAAAAACATTAATAAAAATTCTTCGAACGTTTATAACCCCTCGATGAAGCATTTTCGAACATAAGTTTATACGAACTTCTTTCACCTACGTGTCCTCCTTTACACGTAACATAAATTTTGTCCCGACTTTTTCGGACATCCTGTATATATACATACATATACAAAGCAGCCAAAGTATAATACTCGTTATCGAAGTACTTAAAAAATATGAATTTCCATACACAGTCTACGAATTAAATTTCGTCGTGAAACGATCGTTCGATTCAGCTTCAATTAATTTCATTCGAATTAATCGATGAAGAAGAATGCGAGTGATAGACGCGAAACGAAACGAATCGTAACGAAAGAAGCGGTACGTTGTGACGCGTCAAAAATTTTAATTAAACGAAGCTGGTCGGGGCCAATTAACTTTCTACAGGACTCAGGCTGAGAGGCCAGATCCAATAAAGGTGTGACCGGGTTGAAATTTTTTCTCGGCTTTCACCAAGCACTCGGTCCAAAACAGAACGAGGCCACTGACCCAGAGTACGTTAAGCGTAAGCGTGCGTAGCGGTGCGAAAGAGTTCTCTCGTCCATGACCCTGACCCACACCCAAAGTCATGGCTGTCTCTCGTCCCCGATCACCGGCCACGTCATTCTATTTTCTTCTCGCATTCCCAATCAGCTGCAATCGATCATTGACATCACATCTCTTTTGAATCTTTTCAATCTAACGGGGCTTTGTTAAGTTTCAAGTTTTTGTTCAGTTGAATTAAATTTTGCTTTTGCATTTTTTAATTTAATTTTTAATTATTTAATTTATAATTTTCTAATTTAGACGAAGTTTAGTTGAATCGAGGTTTTTTTTTTAGTAGACTGTGACGAAATTTAATTGAAGGAGCTCGGGATTTTTCAATTTGAAAGAAGCTTCTTTAGTCAGGTTGTTACTTGTTCTTCGATCTTTTCAGGAAGTTTTAGAGTTTGTTATTAGAATTTGTTCGAGTTTCGTGAGATTGAATTTTGTTTCTAGAAACTTCGAATTTTTTAATTTCCAACGAGTTTGGTTGGATTAAATTTTGCTTCTAGAGAGTGCTGAGGTTTTCATAGATTTACAAGTTCTCCATTTGGAACAGGTTTAGGTAGATTGAACTTTTCTCCACATTTCAAATTTGTTAACAATAATTAATTAATGTTACTATTGATACATTGCTATAGGAGATGCATTAAGTCCTAACATAAATTACATATATTGTAATAAATGTAAAAGTACAAAGCTCTTATTGGTAACATGCAACTTATGTTGTATACAACCATAATGTCAACATAACCTACAAATGAAATACACTTACTAGATATTTATAAGATTACTCGACACGGAATTTCGCTGAATGAAACTTCACGTCGCGTCTATTTCTAATCGGCCGCGATCTGAGTATTTGGATCCTCGCAAATGATCAACCGTCCGGAAGAAAGTGGCTGGAATAGGATCAACAACCGGGGAGAGTTTTTAGATAGATACGAGGAATTTTTGTCCATATGGTTGCATGCGCTGACTAGATAGATCTGTAGGTGAGTAGGAAGCAGGTCGTGGCCCAGATCGAAGACCAGTTCAGCTCCGCAGGAGGATTCCGATATACCGTTAACATTGTCGCTCTTTCTTACGAACTTAATTCATCGAGGTCGCCACACGGAAGTTTTTTTCCCGTGTCGATTCATCGCATAGCTTAACGCTAGCCACTATCTTAGAAAACAAATGCACGGCGATTTGAATGCCCCGATGCTCGACCATTAAATTGCATTAGCTCGCTGCAAGAAACGCGATCGTTAACGCGATTTCACTTTGGATAAATTGATCTGGTAATTGTCCGATATACGGATAGGTGTGAAATCGATTCGGAATAATTTGAAATTCTAAATTACGGGGAAGTGTTACGACGTACTCTTCGAATTTCAAATTCGTTGCATTATTTACTAAATGGCTGAAAGTATGTGTGAATGCTTGTTACAAGTTGATCGTGGAAAATGGGTCGTTGAATTACCATTGTGGTCGATAACCTGGCAAATGTTGAAAACTGGACTTTAATTCGATGTTGGACATTGTTAGAGGCTCTCGTAGGTCAAATGATTCTTTCTTGATTGACTATTCGAAATCGAAATCTAAGTAACATATAAATGTAAATAAATAGAAATGCAAATTTTTAAGCGATATTATAAATGTTAAATAGATATTTAAATATTAAAAATAAATTTTTATACAAGGCGGATTTTTAAATTTGAAGACTTTAAATACGAATAATAAATTAAAATAATAAGAAGAATACTTAAACCGTGGGTCGCTAAATTATGCGTTAATAAATTGAACATTCTCCGTGTCGAGTTTCAGTAGATGTTTCTGAAGAGAAATGAAAATTAGACGACAACAATAAATTGATAAATTTCAGGAATGATGCAGTCGGAACCAAGCAACGACGTATCAGCGATTTACGTGGCGAAATACAATCGTTTCGTGGACAACATCTTAGGAAGAATTAATAAAATCTTACGTAGCAATTATGACCCAGTGACGGTGAAATTGTCCAATGCGAATGCCAAATCGAAGTCTGGTAAACAGAAGAGCAAAAGCAAGACGAAGAAGAACAATAGCAAGACTGGAATAAAGAAGAGCAATATGGCAATAGTTTCGGTGACCACAGAGAAAATTATCGAAGAAGTTCCTGAAAACACACAGGTATAATAAACTGTAATTATGCTATTAAAAACAACATTTTCATTTGAAAGAAACCATATTTACTAAAACAGTGTTTTACAAGTGTTTTAAAATAAATTTTAAACTGACTAATTCGAATTCGTTTATAGAAAACTCTGGATGCCGTTGAAAATACGACTATGTCAGCTGCTACCGTTGAAAAGGAAGCAACTACTATCGTATCTGAACTTCAAGTATCAAGTAGATCAAACGTGGAGACAACTACAAAATCTACAACCAAACGGGTGTCTAATTCGAATAGCAAAAAATCAAATAAAACTCGTGGTGGAACGAAGAACAAAACGAAACAGACTAGCAGTAATAAAAATAAGGTAACAATCATACTCGATTAACGATTAATGCAAATGTTATATAATTTTGTAGTAAAATACCGTTACCTTAACTAGTTTAATATACTTAAAATTCAGTCGTTAATTCTGCTCCTTGTAACACCCATTTTGTAGTTTTGTGTTTTACGTTCGCTGAGTACACAAGTGGTCCGATTTCTTTTCTTCTTTTTATAAAATATTATTTTCAATTCTCTTGCAAAATTACTTTAAAGAAGATATAATTTTCTTGTAGACCGAATATGCACGTGTACACGTTTATTTAAAAGTCTAGGAAATAACTTTTACGATGAATAAAATCAAATAACATTTCTTATCAATTTCCAGACAAAGAAAAATAAACCAAAGGCGAGAGCCACACTTTACGGACTCGCGAGCCTACAAAGATCCGGAGACGTGTCTGTGAACATGATGAGCGATCACACCATGATCAAAACGAGATTTACTCTTGGTCCTTTGATACTAAAGGTTGAAAAGGAATTTGGTAGGGCTGCAAAGAAGGAATTGAGAAGCGCAACTGCTACCACTGCCGAAATGTCGGGTAAACTGAGTCTTCGAGTTCTTCATGGTGGTGCAGCTACCCTCAATTCCATCCGTGTTCTGCAACCTAAACAGGTAACTAGCAAATAACCTTAATTATTACTAAAAGAATAACCAATCTTTCGTTTTTAACTCTTTATGCTTTAGCGTATTTGAAAAAAAAATGCATTCAATTTTTTATTATTAGAAGACTAGTGGATTTAAACAGAAAATTTTTTTGTTTATTGGGAAAACAGAATATCTTTTTATATATAATTTATATTTAAAGAACGATCTCACGATTTGCTCATTTCTAAAATTTTTTTCATGCAAATTACATGGTCATCTGAATAATCGCATTATCTTAGACTAGCATGTGAATACGTGCTTCGAACAATATAAAAATATCTTCCATTCTGTTTTGCTTTTTTTTTTTTTTTTGGTCAAAGCTTTCTTCAGTAGCTACGATTTAGATAATTTTTTCAACTGGTTTTTTCCTCTCGCCACTTTTTAACTATTCCGTTACGTAACTCTTATCGCGGAATTTTTAAGCAGATACAGCTGAACAAAACTATTTATATGTACATCTGCCATCTGGTTCTGGCTGCTTTTCATCTACCAATTTCATAATCGCACTTTACATTCTTTTCATAATATTTTTTGCTTATATCAACAAATATACATAGGATAACGGCCCCTTTAATTAAGTTAATCGGTCATTAAAGCACCAAGAATCTTCTAACTAGATGGTAGAATATACTTCGTCAATATTGAATCTAAAATCAATTTTCTCGAAGTAAAACATAATTTTGTATTTGATGGTAACTCAAGACTTCAACAATATTTGACCATGATATCTGTAATACTTTATGGGTTGTGTATTTTTACTATCAGAGTCGCATTAATTTTTTAAAGCGTTGAATTGTATTGAATTACATTCTGTTTATACGTTGGATCATCTAACGCTCTTTATCTCACATCATAAATGCTTCACTAATTATCATAATCATCGTTATAATCTTCAACTTTTCGCGACGTCTGCGCCAATTTTTCTGCCTTCTACATTTACATGGCTACATGCAATGCTAATTTCACTTTATATTGACGATAGAGGCATGCTCCATTCGAATAAAATGGACGTTTAAATAGCACGTGTCTGAATACGGCAAGTTCCCAAGATCATTCATATTTATGGATCGCGAATCGACATATTCTCAGGAGTGATCGGATTCTGTCGGATTTCAATTTTTATCAAACACTTTGTATAGATAAAAGTTTGGAAAGGTTGAAACATGTTAGGATTTCATGTTAAGACATGTTAAAAATGAAAGTTACGATTAGACCACGGTGTTTTATGCAAATTTATATTTTTATGGTCGCAACTACAGAAACAGAACAGAGATTAAACAAAAATTTGTTTTATCTATCGAAAACCGTGACAAATATAATATTCTACATATTTCTTCAATTTTTGTTTTATATGTATATTTCAAATGTCACGTAAATGCATAAAAATTCGTAGTTTAATTACGATTATAACGACCTCATTTCTCAGAGAAATGTAGCGTCAATTTATATCAAGAAGTTCGTACGGGACGCAATTCTTAGCGGTTTGCTGTAACGTCTTCGCCGCAGCAATTTCCTACCGCGGTTTAAGCTCACTGTCCACGAGTTCCACAAAGCTTCGCCGCTTCATAGAAACGTTTTATTGGATATGACGATGCGTCTACGGCGATGTTCAGTCCACGAAGCGTAAAATACATCTTGTCACGAAGAAAATGCGTAGCGACGAAAACGGTTCGCTGTTGTTTCGTGGACAGCTGTATATTACTTTACGATGACCACTGCATGGAAGCGTATTTTCAAGCTAAGTCGTCACTTGCTATGAACAATTATCCGCAGATACGTGTCGCAACTAATTAGCATCTGCCTTTCTACGAATTTTTCAAGAAAGTCAAATACTGACTGGCTGCGTATTGACACGTATCTGCGAACAATTGTCCGCCAATGTATACTTAGCTACAGCATCAATACGTCAAACATGCGCCTATGAAGCGACCCTTCGTGTACAGCGGCACCTAAAACGCAGCGGCAAACTGCCTCGCGGCGGTGATGTCGTCGCAAACCGCTCGTTTGCACCGGGTTTAACGGTTCGCAGGCAATAAAATAATAAAGCGTACCGAGTTCAAGGAAAGGAAGAAAAGTTATGCTAATCCCAAACATCCGCGTCGTTGCGGTCTCCCCCGTTATAAACGGTCGTTTATCGCTTAACGTTATAATATTTCTAACGACTTTACGGTTTTATGATCTCGCGCTGCAACAATAGTATTCGTTTAAAAATACAACAGTGAACCTAGCGTTTTCAAATTTGTAAACTTATCTTCATTAAGTCGAATCAAGATTAGAGCACATAATAATCGGATTTTGTGACTTTTTCCATTGATTACTCAAACGACGAAGGCTTCTGTACGCGTTGAAACATGTTTGACGACGCATGAGCTTCTACCTAGGTTTCATAAGATCTGCATCAGTCTCAGTTTAGTTCCGCGTTACCGATTCTTCTGTATTTTTGGCGCGATACCACGTCTTCCACAATGATTGATTATCTTCCAACTGCAGTATTACTATAATAGGATTGCTATAATATAAATATATTACTATAATAGGTGCTGATTATAAAAAGTGAAGACTTAGAGACTAGAGAGAAATAGACAAAAAGATGGTTAATTGAGAGAAACGGATGTTCTAATTTCGCGTTATTGAAAGAACTCCGGACGAACGAATCATAGAAATCATTCGCGTATGAATGATTCTGCTTTTCAACATCTACTGGATAAGATTTGCCCGAAGATTAAGGAACAGAATACAACGATGAGAGTCTAGGATCCGTGTCATCCTCTACACGTTGAGATCTGTGTTCCAGTTGGGCGTTGTTCACCGATTAAGGCAGGATTCTGATTTCTGCATCGGTACAAGTTTTTTTTTTTTTTTTTCTTTTTTTTTTTATTTAGTCCGTGCCTCTCGGCTTTGGACGAACTTTCAGCTTTCTTTACAGCTCTTTATTGCACTAATCGCCTTCTTATCTCTAATCTAACACTAATGCTTATAATCTATTTACACTTATGTCTACGATTTATTGCAACTTAGCCTACTCATTATTGTCACTTTGGTCTTTTTGCCTCCTTGCTGTGCTACCTTCCTGTCCTTCCATCCCTTCTTGAATTGCTTTTGCCCTTCTTTTCTCTATTATCACTCTCAGATCCATTAGTCCTTCCTCAGTCCCATTTAATATTTCTTCCATTTCCTTTGCTCCTCCTGTTATTTCACATTCTTTTAGCACATGTCTCAGGTCCTCTTCTTCCCCTCCACATAATCTGCACCTTCTTTCTTCCTCCTCTTTCCAATGTTCTTTCGCTTTGGTTTCATTTCCGCACCTGAATCTGGCTATGATNTCATCCTCCCTTCCAGATACTTTGGCCTCTCCTCTTTGGCTATGTTCCTGTAGTACCTGTTGTACTTTGATTCCCTTATCCTTTTTCTCCTCTCTTCTGTTTCTCTCCTCCTTCTTTCTTCTACTATTTGGTCTCCAGTCCAACTTACTTGCTCCCCTCCTTCTTCCCTTTGTGTCTCTCCGTTTCTCACCTCTTCTAGCGGTACAAGTTGCTATTGATACCGATTTGCCAATTTGCCGAACTACGTACATTATAAAGTATATCATGAAATCTAAGATCGATGCATGCATCGTGACAGTCTCAACATCATATGTCAAAATCGATAAGTATTAGGGACATGTGGTTTCTCTCGATAAGTATTAATGTTGCAGATGATTAAACATTTGTTTGATTAAACAATCTAATTTCGAGAAGCTCGTTAGTTGGGCCACAATGCAGGTAGCGGACTCTTAACAGTTAATCAGAAATTAGCAATCGAACAAGTACTTATCGTTAACCGTAGATTGTGTTGATTTCAAATCATTCGTTATATTTTATTCTTATCATATTCGTCTTTCTTTTTGATATCACTGTTATGATTACGAATAAACGAGTAAGCGAATAAGCGTAGTTTATCGATATTTACATAGCTGAATCAGAATTTAGATAAATGTCATTTTAAAGATCGGACTATCGATCAAATTATCTGCTTAGATACAAGAAATTGATGTTAAAGTTTTCCATTTTAGTAATCGATTTTCCTTTATAGTCGTTTAAGTACACAGCAGCGATTATTTTCCACTTGATTATATTAAATGGCAGAATGCTTGGAAAAGTTACTTTCATAGGTGTTATAATTAAATCATTACGCTCTGTGTTATTTAATCACTCCAAATCTTTTAAACGTTCTTTATTACAAATTATAATATATTAGGTATTATTTAAGCATTATTTAAACTTACTAAAAGCTCGATTAATTACCTGTGAAATATATGAAAAGAAACAGTTATAAGATATTTAAAAAAATATAATTTTATACATTTCATCGAATATATCTATTTTAAGCTAATATTCAATAATTTATAATTTAAAATTCAAGTTAAAGATGAAAATTTGTTTGATACAATGGTCGTAAATGAGGATTGACCTCGATCGTGAATAAGCAGAGGTGGACCAATTCTGCGGCCTCTCAGATTATCAGATACAAGTCACGCCACTCAGTTCTTATTCGTCGAGAACTTCCATACAAAAAATTAATAATGCATTCGGCTTAGCTGAATGCTTTACTGTCGCACAAGCCACTCGCTAAAGTGAGAAAAGATCAGCAAAAAGTTTATTACATGATAGAATCAACCCTTTATCGGTTTCAATTCTACAAAAAATGAGACACACTATGAGA
Source organism: Bombus pyrosoma (assembly GCF_014825855.1). NCBI lineage: Eukaryota > Metazoa > Arthropoda > Insecta > Hymenoptera > Apidae > Bombus > Bombus pyrosoma. The sequence goes on along the minus strand of NC_057780.1, from coordinate 6,412,721 downwards.
CAAAATTAAAAGATATATCGTCGGTCTTCTCTTACGCTATGTCGATGGAAAATAAGTCGAAGATACAGAATAGCAATTTTTCACAAGACGCTTTGCTTCCGAGGAAAAAAGATTTAAAAATTTATCGCACGCCGATACGATAAATATAAATTATGTATAGATTATAAAGTGACGTTAGATATCAAATAATTAATATTAAACATTACAAAGTAATATCTCGTCAATGTTAAATAATAATATTAGACCAGAAGTACAGAAACACGTTGAACGAAATATATTACGGAGTGTCATCGTTCGACCTGTTGCCTCATTCATTCGGGCTTTGTCCGATTAAAAATTTATATCTTCGAATGTTGCCACTTTCTTACATAACTTAATCATTTCGATGATTACATTGAGAAAGTATTTGCGAGCCTTGTAAGCTACTTTCACGATCGCTGTCAACTTTCTGCCGTCAGCATCTTATTAAAATGAATTATAAATAATACATTTACTTTCTGTCATACCAATGGGATTATAGTAATATATACAGTATTATATCTACCCTAAGGTTATCTGTTACATGTGACATTTTAAGTTCAGTATCTCGGTGAATATCTCACAATATTTTTTGTCAATTATGCATTAATGATGTCTTCATGCCAGCAGAACAAATATCTTTATATTTCTTATTCAAATCGTGGCTGAGTACCATTATGCCACCATCTTATATATATTAGCATATAATTTAAGCAGTTAAGTTAAGCATTATAATTCATTACATTTTATTATCGTTCACTAAATTTAAAAGTTAAGTTTTATCCCCTATATTAATGTAGTAAGCTAGTACAATAGTGTAGTTCACTATATTTACTATATCGAATAATATTGTTAATATAATCATTGATCTAATTACTGTTATATATTACTAATATTTACACGTGATTACGTAATTGTTCTTAAACGTTACTTTATGCACAATAGAATTAATTTCCAATTGTGTCACTAGTGCGGATTGCTGCTTTATCAATTCCATATGCATTTTATCTGATTTACAATATGTTTCTTTTTATGAGATAATTATAATCCTTGTTTGTAAGAAATGGTAATGCCATTCTGCAGACGATCACCAAGCGATTATTATCTTCTTCAAACGAAACAGTGCTTTTGGCACGTGTTTTGCACGTTTATCTTTATCAAGCATTGCCTCTTTAACGACTACATATTCATCGCTATCTCTCAAACACGTTTCCGAATATTGTATAATATCACGAGTTTTGTCACGAGTAAAAAAACTGCCTTAAAAATCTATCTCTGATGACTATCTTCTATTTGACGACTATCTCGTTTAAGCTTTTGTTTACCGTTTGACTCACGTGGATCCATTTATCGACTTTCTTCACTTTTTCATTTGTATCTACGTATCATTTCTTTTTAATTTATTCATTTTTCTCTACCTTTTCTATTGTTTTCAATTTTTCCGGTATCCTTTTCATTCTTCATTTTCTTTACCTTTTTTTTTTTTTTAGTTCTTTTCCTTATTTTTTACGCTTTTTTCCTTTCTAATATGTGATCTAATAAGTAACTCTAATCCTGCCAATAAGCATAATGTCAAATAGAAATAAGTATAATTATACTTGTACCGCTACTACCTTTTCTTTTCTTTCTCTTACCTTTCACTTGCTTCTCTATTCCTTTTTCCATTTTCCATTTTCTTTACTTCCTCGTCCTTCTATTTTTCACTTTCTTTTCCTATTATCATGGTACTACAAATTTTCACGCATCTGCAGGAAATCTGAAAGTACAAAAATTCACGTAATATGAAAAAATGTATAAAACGTACAAAGTATAGAGTTACGATATTCAATGGATAAAACAATTTCCTACCTAAGTTCCATTCTTTTAATTATATTAAAATATGAAAATATGTATTTGTATTAATATGCGCAGTCTAATTATCATCAAACGATGAATAATGATAAAATGGCTTACCATTGTCTGAAGCGCTATTTTTCTTGCTGTTCGTCGTGGATTAGTTAATTTACAAGTAATTATCGTCAATGGCATTCTTCCAACTTCCTCTTTTCGTTCATTGTTTGATGAACAATCATCAGCCTTGGATTTCACGAACCAACTTGTTGAATTGTCTTAACATTTACATAAGCCCGTTGAAGTACTAAATTTAAAACTGCCAACAATTTTTACGATACATTATCCACATTCGAAAGAATTACGTTCGATAACATTGTTAGCATTTAATTCACGTGTGTTACAGAAAGTTTCTCCTTCTTTAATCTGCTGTGCACCAATCAACGACAGCGTGAAATTTAATGAATTCAACTTCGAAAGAAAGCACGTCTCACACGCAGATTCCAGATCGTCTCATAAATATTGTAGTTTTTCATTTCTATAGGAAATATCTTATGAAAGAGAATAAGATGCTCGATAGATGAGAGAGATGGAAAGTTTGAGAAATTGTCGGAAGATGGAGTTTCTCTAATTTTTACGTTTCGTCCTCGTTCCCGTCTTAATCAACGAAAAGAATCGGAAATGACGAAAACCAAAAGAAATATGCATCGATTGTACGATGATCTCGTAATATGTAAATTTTTCATTTCTTCCAATTTGAAACTAATTACACACTGAACTAAAAATACTCAAATTTTCAATGGTAACTGATATTTTATAAATGGTTTTTAAAAAAACAGACATTTCATCTGTAAATCCTGCAAACTGATGCAATCTAATATCATCACCATCGAAGGTTCAGATCCGAAGACACTGAAGTTAACTCGAACTTATTAACTGCGACGATTACTTAAACAATTTGCTAATCTCGATGTTATTTGTTAATTAGGTGCGAGTGGAGAGCGCGGACGATCACGACAGAACGCGCGAATTCGTCTGGAAAAGATCATCGCACATCGCTCATTTAGTCTCGGAGAAATTATCATCAGCCACGAGGTCGATGCTTCGACCTCCACCTGTTGCAGCGGCCGCCGCTTAAATCTTCCTTCGCATCATCGTTGGTCTTAATGAAAACCTTCATCCATCATGAAAGCAGACTTCTCTCTTTTTCTTTCTTTCTTAAATTATTAGACCGAGGATTTTTATGCAATTTCATATTTTTGCCAAGAGAGATCTAAAGAAATTATACCTAGTAATAGTAATAATAGTAATATGTTTCGTCTATTAAAAACTATGGTCATTCATACTTAGTATGTTTTATATATTTTTGCATATTGTACGCATTCTGTGGATTTTTGTATTTTTAAATTTTTATCAGAAATGCATAAAAATCCACAGTCTATAAATCACTATTCATGAGAGCAGTCTTCTCTTTATGGTATTTGCGTTTGGTTTTATGGCTGTTTGTTTCTCGAATCTAAAGAGAATCTTCTGTAATTTCGTTAGCTTCGAATTGCGAGAATTGGATGCTTTCATTGGATAAGAATTTTAAGTAATTGATTCTGAATCATTTTGAATAAATTAGTTACTGGAGTATATTACATAAAAGAGTAACCAAATTTATTGGTTAAAATGTTGTTAAAAAAATTAGAATGTCGATGAATGCATTTCAATTCTCGATTGACTCTCTAAATATCTCAGTATACATATCTGTTATGCTACGTGCGTCATTGATAGAATTCACGATGTTCGTTATAGATAATAGTTTGATTAATTGGACGATGATAGATATTGATAAACTGTATGTAGAAGAGTGTGGAGTTGTGGTAAAATTAATTCACTTTCCATTATTATTATCTAAAAACTGACAAATTTCTATTGCTCAGATCTTGTGTTTTGACTTAAATATGGTTTGGGGATTTAATGTTACAGTTTTATATCACTAGTTTACATTTTTAAAGGTACAATTTATTCATTTCTCTTTTTTTTTGTTTTAAGCACTGGGAATTTTAAGAGTCAACAAATTTAAGAATCAACAAATAGCAAACTGTTTATCCTTCCTTCACTTCATTTTAATAACAATTTTTGTAAGAAAGAACGAAGGATAAACTGGTTTTGAAAGAGTTATGTATTTTCATTCTAGACCAATATTCGCTATTAATTTATTTATTTATTTCTAGTAGTTTCTATGAATCATTTGCAAAGTCTGAAACATTTTCATGCTGCGATATCGATGTAATCTGCATTTATACCTATTGTTTTATGTTACCCGATACTTAAGACAATTGAGCTTACATTTATAAAAAGATTCATTGTAAAATGAATAAGTCAATTTTTTATACTGTTTTAATAATACTCTATCAATATTTATATATCAATAAAATATTTTAAGTAGATTTACATTGTTGAATTCTAATTTATCTAAAACAACAACTCTGTTAAAGACAAATTTAAAGATTCTAGAAGGATTATCAATATAAAATTATATATCTCATTTTGTTTTATCATATTTATTCATTTTAAAATAAGGAAATGATTTGTGACATATCGTCATTGAAACTAACTAATGGACATACAAAAGGTACAAGTGACTTCTATTTTGATTATATTCCATACTTTTTTATGCAGTTTGAACTAAAAATAGAAGTGACTAAATAGTTTTATCGCAAAATGTTCTTAATATTTTATGACATTCGTGACATATGTATTTAATATGTAAACGTATTAAAAAATGACAAACGCAGAATATTCGAACAAAGAGACTTAGAATTATTCCACGATTTCTACTTTTGGTAAATAAGTAACGCACGAATATTAAAATTTAACTAAATACAATTAACGCATTCTCACTGATTTGCTTTCTGCTTCGATTGAGAGCAGAGGGTTCTAATTTTAGATTATCTCATTTTCTTCGTTTATGGTATGCATAATCGCGTACCGCTGTTATTGATTAAATACAAATGATACTTTGTTAAGGTAGTGATTATTGAATGAAATAGTTTGTTTAACAATTTGTTGCATAAAAAGTTACGTATTAAAAATACCGCTTGCTGTAAATCTTTAAATTGACGTCTTTAATAAAATTAATTTTAGTAAATAAAATTGTCTTTCTTTTAATGGTAGTTCTGGTAGAATTTTATTATAATTCGGTTTATTCCTATTTGACAATTTGTTACGAATTTAAAAAAGACATGCGACATATTTGCGTCATCGTTCTAACGTAACGTAGATAATTAAATTCAGCTGTTTACTCGAATTAAAAAAAGAAATTATCTGTCAAAAGACATACATCTGTAATCTGACTTATTTATCTTCTTTATAGTTATAAAAACTGTAAACAAGATTATTCAAGTACAAAAAAGAAAGAGGAACAAATCACGTAACAATAATAAGATAATAATAATAAGATAATCTTAAATTTCAAAATCATTCAATTCCTTTGATTTGTCGATAATTTGTTGAAATCTTGCATAACATTTACAAATCAACCATCTCATAATGGTGAAAATAGATATTTCATATTTTATATAAAAATTCTAAAACTTCGATTACCACCTGCAAATAGAACAGTATACTTTTTGCTATTCTGTTAGATAAAATCCTATTTTGTTAGATAAGACAGTTATTTATCTTTGTACAACATATATTATTATTAATTAATTATTATTAAGACAGATTATTAATGGTAATAGGTACGTATGTAGGTTCGAATATATTCTAACTTAGATACTCTATTACATAACTATATTATAACTTATAATCTATATAGACTACGCTGCTTATGAAAAAGCCATTATCATGACTTTTATAAATTTATTAATCCATCCTTATATTAATCTCAATTAATCATAATTAAATTAAATTATCGGTTTATGCGGTCCATAATATGTATTTTACTAACCATACTTTTAATTCTTTAAAGTTACAACAAGTCAACAACGTACTCTATTCGAAACCTACTTAATAAGGGTGTCTCAGGTATTTGTTGATATAAATACTGATAATACATATTAATTGTTTTAGTTGAGGACCTCGAAATATTGGCTTCTCTTCCATTCTAGCAACAACTCGCGCTTCGTAAAGTTAACAGGAGAGATAGAACAACGTATCGACTGACGCAAAGTGGATGTTTGAATCTTATCTGTGTGCGTGTGACACACAGTGTATAAATACACGTACAACTTGAGTAGGTCGCGAAGAATATATTTTCCTTTCATTTTCTGCAACAACCAGTTGCGCTTGCGACTCTGCGACGTCGTCGTCGAAGTACTGAAGTTACTACGTTATATTTGAACTTCTCTCGGGTCTCCCTACCACAAATGCTATTGGCGAAACGCGACAGTGCATAAAGTCCAAGGAGTCGTCAACAACATTCCTACACGCTTCCGAAGGAAGACACGGTATTCCTATTTTTCTTCATTTATATGTATACGTTTACACGTTTCATTGATTATTTGATAATTTCATTTGAATAATTCTTCAACGTTTAAAAACTTAATCGTGTTTACTGTATTTTTTATAGTGATATTTGTTAATGAGAGTAAGACGCAAGTCAGACTCGACCGTGTTAAAATATTCGGAATATTAATCTTTCATTGGGTGTTTTACACTTTTATTGGAATGATTTTTCAATATTTAAAAAGTTAACACGCTGACTGGCACGGTGGTCGTCGGTGACCTACGTTTTACTAAATTCTTTAGGGTGATTAAAGTAAGATAAAATAAGATTTGTTGGACTAAACAATTTTCAAAAATGTGAACGACTTAGATTTTAAATTAACATTTTCTGAGAAAATGTGCACAGTATACTGTAAAATGTATAATATTGTACGAAAATGCAATTCTACGGTGTAATATATTTCAATCTATTTATCGTTATTGTTGTACTTCTATTTGATAATAAAAATAAGTCGCCGGTCAGACTTATGTATACATAATATAAACAAGCTTAATCTTTCGTTAATTACTTTATAATTTCATTCTTCAACGTTTTGGAAGATAATTGTTATTATTGTATTTTTTTATGGAGATATTTGATAATAAGAATAAGAAGTCAGATATATAAACATGCCGACGCTGTTCTTTCTTTGACAAGTTTGTTGCTGGTCCGATTTATAATTTTTACAATATTCTATGCTAACAAAAATTTCTTATACAATACCCGTGTTCATATTGTAAAACTTGACATATGTATTTAGTATGGGTTATAATGAAATATTTTTTCATTCGGGATTTTTAGTTCATGTGTCACATGAAAGTATATATCTGTACATATGCATAAATACATGCCGACATACCGTGCCGACTCGAGTACGCGTCGTTAGTACGTCGTTTGTACGTCGTACCCAACGTTCAAAAATTTGATTGTCATTATTACTTCATTGTATACTTAATTATTATTGTTTTTGTACTTTCCATAGAGATATTTGATAATAAGGACAAGGCGCCAGTCAGACCAGAGAGGAAACGATAATTTCCATGTCCGTTCTAGTTGTTTCGCAGTACAGGTGCTGCACCATGCGGCCAAATACTGAGATCAACTAAAGTTAGCATATACAAGAACCTATAAAATTAAGAATCTGCTCTATTTGCTTGCAATTTAACATATACAATAATCTATGTATTTAAGCTTAAAGTTGAGGATTTGCCCTGTTTGGTTGCACAAAAATATTGTAGTAAGCAATGCGAATGATTATGATATATATATAATATTGCTATGTGTAATATTTGTTTATACTTAATTTTCTACTTTCGTCATTTATTTATTGTCAATCATAATCATTCGCATTGACTACTACAATGTCTTTGTGCAGTCAAACGGGCCAGATCCCTAATTTTATAAGTTTTTGTGTATGCTAACTTTAATTAACCTTAGCACTTGGCCGCATGGTGCAGCACTAGTCTGGGAACAACCAATTCTAGAAGCGCAAATGCTCCCATTTCCTCTCTGGTCAGACTTATATAATATGCCGGCATACATTTTGAATGTGGTGGCTCCATTTACTAGTTAAAAATTTTGCTTCTTGTTAGTTGCACTAATTCACTTGTAGACGGCGCAAGCAGGTCCAAAACAGAGCATTTTGCACTAATTGCATGTAATTAATTAATTACGTAAGAAATCGAAATAATATGCATAGAAAATTTCTAAGAGCGGAAGCTTTAATTTAATTCCTAAACAATTCAAGAAATTGACTCAGAGACCAAGAAGTTTGTTTTTTAATTTCATCATAAAGATTAATTAGTTCAACCATTTTACCGCTAGATGGCTATAATGTTTTGTTGACTATGAATTGAACGATTTTTAAAACTTGCTTGTAGAGGAATATTTAGATAAAAGTAATCTTAATTAATTTTTTGAGTTCTAAAATATCATGTAAGCTCTTAAAAATAACTTACCATATTTTTAATCTGTGATATTCAATTATTAATATATTATAATTCATCATTGATATATTAGGATCAATAATTCTTTATTGGATATGTTTATTCACTTTTTAAGTGTTAAAAGTAATTCGAATTAAATTCTTGTATGAACTTCATATTAATATTATAAATAATTTATAAGATAATTATTAATATTTCTTGTTGTAATATTTTTAATAATGGAGATTTCTTTTCAGATTGTATTTACACCTGACTTAATTGAGTGAAAGTCTGTTTACACATAAACTTTACATAATGGGGCCTTTAACGACAAGTGTCAGACACACTTTCCATTCTCTTTGTACAACTGCTGCAAAGGCAATGTCTACCAATGCAATGTTAAATCCAAAAGACGATGTGAAAGAAGTAGTACTTAAGTATTTGGATGGAAAAGACAATGGCATTGTAGTATTAGGGCTAAATCGACCCACAGTTTGCAATGCTCTTGGCAAAACTTTAACTAGTCAGTTACATGATGCTATTTCTTCCATCAGAGAAGACTCAAAGTTGAGAGTATTAATCATTCGTAGTTTGGTCCCAAAAGTTTTCTGTGCTGGTGCAGACTTGAGAGAAAGAGCAAGAATGGACACAGCAGAAATTTCAAAATTTGTTTCATTCTTGAGAAATATGACATATGATATAGAAACTTTACCAACCCCAGTGATATCTGCTATTGATGGTGCTGCATTAGGCGGTGGATTAGAAATTGCTCTAGCCACAGATATCAGAGTTGCAGCATCAGAAGCTAAAATGGGCCTTGTAGAAACAAAATGGGCTATTATTCCTGGAGCAGGAGGCACTCAAAGACTGCCAAGAATAATTGGAAGTGCTAGAGCAAAAGAACTTATTTACACTGCACGCATTGTTGATGGTGAACAGGCTATGAAGATTGGCTTAGTAAATGAAGTAGTTCCACAAAATAAAAGTGGTGATGCAGCTTACCAAGCCGCTTTAACAATTGCCAGAGAAATCTTACCTAATGGACCAATTGGAGTTAAGTAAGTATAAGTTTACAAATTTGGTTTATATAAATATAATACACAACAGACAATACATCATAATAAATAATACCCATATTTTATTTTTATCATATTTTAGAATGGCAAAAACAGCTATATCAAAAGGTCTACAAGTGCCTATTACGGATGGATTTGAAATTGAAAAACAATGTTACAACACAGTTGTAGATTCAAAAGATAGAATCGAAGGACTTGCAGCATTTGGGACGAAACGTATGCCCATTTATCAGGGAGTTTAAACATATAAAAATGAAATACAACGTATTTTATAAATTTGTTACGCTTAATTATCTACATATCACGAAAGTGCATTTTAATCGAGATTAGATGCAGAAACATGCCATTCTTGTACTACATCATTGTAATGTGATTAATTTCGATCATCGACACATCATTATGAAAGTTCAAGCATACTTGTATTTAAATAGAAACATATGAAATTAGTAAACTAATATTTAATACAGTACAGAAATAATATTGTTAGGTTCATAGTTTTAAGTATTTTTGTACGTGATTTAAACAATTTCAGAGTTTTATATAGTTTATATCAATGTTGTTGTTGTTGTTAATACACAATATGTATATATTTATAGAAACACATAAGTTTATTTTAAAAAAATAAAATTGTTATGTTTATATATATAACATTAATTCTCATTTCATTCAAATGCATATTACAAGCAACTGCATCAATTTTATATTTTAACACATGTTCTTTATAAAACATTAAAAACGAAATTTACAATTCAATTTCTCATAAAATTATTTTAACAAATTGAAATAATCAATTTGATGAAAATAAAGATTGAATAATCTAAATTTTTTACCTACATCTTGTACCTACATCTCTATATTTCCTTCAAAAATTCTTTTGACATTGGAAATGTAATACTATAAATGGAATGCTTACTAATAAAACAAAAAAACAAATCAACATAAATATATAAAAGTACCTTCTTTTTTAAGTAAATTATTTAGTACATTAAATATTCACTGCATTATGCACATTGCATAGAAACCTCCAGTTGTTCTCGTTCTCTTTTTTCTTTAATAAATGCTATAAGAATATTGAGTTGATTAACTGTATCTTCTGGAGAAGTTACACGATGTCCCACAGTTAAATCACTTTCATAAATTTCATAATCATTGCCACCTTCTGCTGTTTTGTCACCAAAGAAATGTATCTCTTCATATCCTTGAATATGTCTTAGACAATATGTTTTGTCCCAACCAATAGGAAAAACGTCAAAAGATATTTGACCTCCTTTACACATATAATAGACACATTTTCAATAAAAATCTATATGAAGAACAAATGTTATACAAATATAAAAATCTCACTTACCAATACTATATGTTAAAGCAAGATCTGGAAATTCCTTTTTGATAGCTTGAATAAATTTCTGACGTATTTGATGCTCAAGATCGTATTCATAAAACTGAATACGCTCTTCTTTAGTACAATTACGACCAACTGGTGATACATTAAGCATTCCTGTCCTAAATTCTATAAAAGTTCCACGCTTGAATGGTAGATGTAATTCAGATATGTATTTCAGACAAAAATTGATCAAATCTTGCAATGCCTCTTCACCAATAATACTTTGAATTGTCTGAAGTAAGAAATAAAAGGTAAGAAACAGAAAATTTTATAACAATTTAATATTGTCTCTTAATTGTATCACTTACTTCCGTAGATAATTGTTTACCCTCTTTAAAAGCAATAAGTCCATTCTCTGCAAAAACATATTTGTACTTTTCAAATATACTTTTACCACCCAACTGTTCTTTAATCTTATTTAAATCTGATCCTCCAACTACAGCTAAATCAAACTCTTTCTTAACAGTCCCCAAAAGGAACTTCTCCACGGATGGTTTAATTGCCTAATAAGAAATTAAAACTTATTCACAAGAATCAGAATGTATTTTGTTTTTAATATAAATATTTATACCTGTCTAGGATCTGTAAGTGTGCCATCGACATCAAATAAACATATTATCTTCTTAGTCATAGTAAAATGATACTGTTTATCTGCTTACCTGAAATATAAATTTTTACATTAAATTTTTAATAAGGAAAAAATGTTAAAAGCTCTGTACAAAATATAAATATAGCTATGAAGAAATTTTTATAACTAAATATCAAAAATTGCTTGGTATAAAAAGTTTATTACTATTTTAAAAAACTATCGTATGAACCAAACAAGTCACACGCAAGTCACGTGCAAGGCGTTTCTCTCATTATTATATATTAACAATTCCCCTCCACTTATGATCTTCCTAACAGATTAAATCATATCAAAACAATCTTAATAAAAATAATTACTGAATCGACGAAAAAGAACGAGAAAAACAAAATACATTACAATTCTAATTAAAAAATCATAACACTTTTGTAAAAATTATCGAAAAAATCTGAACATATAGATATATATCTAAAAAATTATTGATAAATACACAATGAATATAACCTGTCTAGACAACAAGTCATTAATATATGAATAAAGATAACACTATTTTATTACACAATATTTCGACCGTAATTAAGTTGATATTTCATTTTCTCTACTTTCTCTATTTTTATCGACCACGAAATAAATTAAATACTGCATACAAAGTAACGAAGAAAAAAAAAACAAAAATACAGACGGTGGTTAGATTGATACGTGGCTTATTTGACGTGTTCTTTATCGGTTCTCTTCTTATCTGCAAAATTGCAATGTTAAGAAGGAGTTTCTCGAATAAATTATATTGCTCTGTCTTCCTTATCTTATTAGAATTATATAAGATAAATGCAAACATCGTGCCGCACAAAAATGCTGTCTTACTTTTGGGTAAAAATATACTATTGTTTTTATTCTAAAAAATTTTGTTATTTCAATCTTATGAAATGCCAAATAAAATTTTTAAAAATTAAAATACATATTTTGTTTTATATTTGCATGTGAAAATCAAATTTTAGTTAATATTCTTCATCTGTGTTGTATATCTTCAATTAAAAAATAAAATATCTATTTTACAATCTTAGGGAATTATAAATATAGAGTTTAATTTTTTGTGCAGCTGACGATGGGGGATTTGAAATGCGATCCTACTTAAATAATATTTGCCAAACACCTAATCTAGATAAGTTGGCAAAAGAGAGTTTACTGTTTAATAATGCATATTCTTCAGTCAGTAGTTGTTCTCCTAGGTATCATTATTATTATCTAACTTGCTGTTCAATATTTCATATCAATGTAGTTATCATATTATTACTTTATGTTACTTTCACAATTTGTAAACATTTTAGTCGTTCCTCCTTACTCACTGGTTTACCGAGTCATCAAAATGGGATGTATGGTCTCCATCATGGAATTCATCACTTTAATTCATTTGAAACTGTCCAAAGTTTGCCAAAAATATTAAAAAAAAACAATATAAAGACAGGTATATATTTAAATTTAAGAATTATGAAAACTCAAAAATCATTTATAAATATTTTATAGGTATCATAGGTAAAAAGCATGTAGGCCCAGGTAGTGTGTATCCATTTGATTTTTCCCATACAGAAGAAAATAATTCTATACTTCAAGTTGGTCGAAACATTACCAAAATTAAACTTTTAGTCAGAGAATTTCTATCTCAGAATAAGACAAAGTATGAATTTGATAAACTTCAAATCGAAGAATGACAAAGATAAATAGAGTATTACATTTCCAGGCCCTTCTTTTTGTATATTGCATTTCACGATCCTCATAGATGTGGTCATACACATCCAGAATATGGCAATTTTTGTGAAAAATTTGGCAATGGAGACACTGGTATGGGTACTATCCCTGACTGGTATCCAATATACTATCAATGGGAACAAGTGAAAGTACCATATTTTGTTCAAAATACAGAAGCTGCTAGACGTGATATCTCTGCTCAATATACAACCATTTCTCGTTTAGATCAAGGTATTTTATTAAAAACAATGATGCAATTTAAAAACTAATATTACTAATAAATATTGAAATTTTTATAGGTGTAGGATTAGTTTTAAAAGAACTAGAGAATGCTGGTTTTAAAAATAATACATTAGTGATTTACACTTCTGATAATGGTATACCATTTCCAAATGGTAGAACAAATTTATATGAACCAGGTACTAGTCAAATTACTTAAAATATATAAATAAGCAAAGAGAAACTTCTTTTTTAAAAATAAAGATATCTACTATAGAAAAATAATTAACTTTATCACATTAGGATTGGCAGAACCTATGATGATTAGGTCACCAATTCCTAACCATAGGAGAAATAGTGTAACACACAGTTTAACATCTTTATTGGATATCGTACCAACATTATTAGACTGGTTTAACATACCATATACAGATCAATCTTCATTTGATACAAATGAAGCTCCTCATTTGACTGGAAAATCACTCCTTCCACTTCTTATTGAAGGTAAATTCAAATTATCTACCTTCAGCATTAATACACCTTTAACATTATCTTGCTACACACTTGTGCATTTCCAGAACCCGTAGAAAATGACACAGCTGTTTTTGCCAGTCAAACACATCATGAAGTTACTATGTATTATCCCATGCGTGCTATTAGAACTAAAAGATATAAGCTTATACATAACATTAACTATAAAATGCCATTCCCTATTGATCAAGATTTTTACGTCTCACCAACCTTTCAGGTAACCTGTAAAAGATAAAAATTAATAATATAAGAGAAGGTTATGTAATATTTTTTCAAATTATAAATCATACATTTTTCTTTTATTTAAAGGATCTTTTGAATAGAACCAGGAATAAACAATCACTTCCATGGTACAAGACATTAGAAAATTACTATGAAAGGCCAGAATGGGAATTGTATGATTTAAAATACGATCCAGAAGAAAAAAATAATATTGCCTCTAAATCATCTGCAAAAGTAATTAAAAACAAAACAGTTGCTATACTTGAACAAATATATCCTAAAATATTAAACCATATATAAATTTTATTTTTAGAAAATATTCTTTGATTTACAAGAAAGATTATTAAAATGGCAGAAAACAACCAAAGATCCTTGGCTTTGTGCACCTAGAGGAGTTCTTATTGGAACTAAAGAACCACAATGTATGCCACTTGAAAATCTTATTTAAGACATATTGATTATTTCAATCTTTTTGCAATATGAAAATATTATAAATAATTAATGCCAACATGACACAGAAATATAGAGGATATTTATAATTTATATTCATAATTATTATAATTTTTATGTTTTATAATTTTTATATTTTTATTATCACAATTATTATGTTTTTTTTACATAATATTGTAGAAACGGTTTTGGGGTATTTAAATAAATTTCATTTGTGCTGCAAGTTTGTGACTCTTTGTTATATAATAATAGAATAACATACATAACAAAATTCTTCCACTATATTAATATCAAATAAAAATATTAATGATTTTCATATACGAAAATACAAATATATTATTTACAAAATATAAACTTGTATATTTCTCCTTCTTATGCAAATAGCAATCTTATGTACAAATTCATTATTCTAACAGAAATAAAATATTAACATACTTGTTCAAATATACTAATTATTTGAACATATACATAAGTATTAATGGTCAACATATTGAATAATTCTCTCTAAATATACCTACTACGATAATTTCTAATCAAAGAACAGGACGTGATAGAGTCATATTTTTCAAATCCTTATCACGATGTTTCAAGAGGATTTCGTTTAACTGACGAACGTACGTCGAGGATTTATTCGCAGACTTTTCTACTGCTTTCAGTTCCGATGATATTTCATTCATCTAAAGTCCAAACGAATCGATTTAAATTCATAAGAAAACGCGACATGAATATATATGATTGTCTCTGAAAGTCTTACGTATTCCTTGTATCCCAAATATCTGTTGTATTTCTGATTATTATTGTAAATTTGTTTCACTTGTATCATAAAAACAAGACACAGTAACAGACCACCAAGCAACACAAGCAAGTTCGTATTTTGAAAGCTACGTAAAACGAGCATCACTGATTTTGAGGTTACTTTTATACTTAAAAAATTTGATTAACTGGAACAATGACACGTGAAATATATCTAGAAAATACTTTTATCTGAACGTGGTTGTATCGAAATTAAGAATTTCACATCGCGTTACATATTTGCAAATATCTCGTTTCTAAAACAATTATACTATCACATTATACATCGCAGGAAACGTAATGACTATAGTTTAAAATGTCAGTTGGGTCGAACTGGGCAATGATAGTATCTATATTCAACGCTAGGTGTCTCTACTATCTAATTTAAACGCTTTATCAATTTTATTGATTTATGAAATTAATTGTGAAAAATGAAATAATTAGAAATTCATAAATAATATTTATTAAGCTAGTTATTTATCATGACAGTAATGATTTGATATGTATCTGAAATAAATTGAATGATTGAACTATTATTCGAAAGACATGTAATGACTCAGATTAGTATTCGGATATTTCGAGAATTTTTAACACTATTTAGCTTGTTTTTTCTTAATTAAGAGATGTATATGCATTAAATAAATAAAATACATGTTTTATTAACTTCAATGTTTGTTTTAATATATAACAAAACATTCTGCTAGCTATCTACTATAAAGAGACGTATACAACAATACTGTCACCCACATTACGATTTTCGAATAGTAATGCATGTCACTGTATGTACCAAAGATCTTTAATAGAAGAGATGAAAGGATTTAAAATGACATACATATATGACATCTAAAATATGGTACAATACACTTACTCTATTGAAATAAATTACAGATTCTATGATATATTGGCTATGAAATAAATAATATCCCATCTGACGGGGAAATAACATAGTTGTAAATAATGGGGTATTAAGGCTAAGTTTCATATAAACACGGTAAATTAAGTACAGATACACTCGCAGTTGCTTCTCTATTTATTATTTAATTCGATTGTGTAACTGCTCTTAAATAGTGCTGTCTCCATTTCTTTCAATCGCATTGTAAAATGCAATTCTTGTTTGAAGTGATGTTAATTCGTTCTGAAATTTAAATAAATTTTATGTCAGTTCCATAACGATTGTTCTTCTTTTTCAATAAAGTAAATTATTATTTTATACATGTGTCATAGAATTTTATTCTTTCAAGATTATTTCATTACAAAGCTAGTGAGTTATAACAAAGCAGGGGACGATAGGTAAAGCACAATTCCATGAAACGCAGATAAGCTTACAAAATTAAATGCACACAAAACAATATGGATGAGTGATTAATAATCATAAAAATGCGTGAACGAACTCAAAAAGTGATATAGAAATAGGAAGAGAACACTGCATAAAGGCCACTTGTGTCCTTGTTTAATAAATCATGCACATTCGTGCAGTAAAGTATAACGTGAAAGTCTAACACCGATTAACGAGTGGCGTTAGTGTACATACTTAATTAGACAAGGATAGAGGGGTTCTTTTTCTCACATGACTCGCGATCTCTTACAACATAACGTAATAATAAACAATAAAATAATTAATAAAAAATGAAATAAATAACGACACAAATAATAACATAATTTTTAAACTTCAACATTATAGAAATGATTTATTATCCATAACAATATGACTTTGCAACAATAAATGTAATTTTAACAATAACGATGAGTGAAAAAGGGAACACAAAAATTTTGTTCTTATTTTCAGTCTTTAAGTAATTTGAAATAAGAAGTTCTAGTTTTTCTTTCTTTGAATAACCCCAAATTAGAAAACAAAATGTCATTTTTAGGGCTATAGTTGTCGCGATAATGCGATTTTTTCCATAAGTTACAGTTAATTTTCGCGCGGTCGAGTTAAAAACGACGCGTGATGCCATTAAGTGGCCTCGCCCGTTACTTTGAAAGTCTCTAATCGCCTGCTGCGAAAATGAGACAATTATGCCAACATTTTTTTAACCTTTACGGGCATCTAATCTATCTTGAAGGCAATCGGTCCTAGAGAAACGTTCTTTTTTTTAAATTACGTAAAATGATTCCGGAAATCGATAGAAACAAGTTCCATTACGATAGAATGAGAACTGCGAGTTTCTTTTTTACAACAAAAGTTTAATTTTCGCTATATCTTAGTCAAGCACTTGAATATAAAAATGTTTGTTCATTTGAATACCAAAATATAGGTCTTTCAGATAGCGTAGAAGGTCGAAGGATAAACCGAGATAAGCTGATACGATTTTATCGCAAATTAAAATTTTTCGCTTCGTAAGTCAACAAATTGATTGTACGAAAATTAACAGAGGAATCGATTCGAAATTTGCAACACTGCTTTGGTATGACTAGTACTTATTTATTACAGAACCTTACAATTTGTACGACAATTTTTACTAATGTTGCAAACATCTTAAGAAAAAAGAACTTCTTTTGCGTTTTTTACTAATTTTTAACCTAACAATTGTGCTTACCGTAACGAACAGGTCTCATTTTCCAGATAATTTTATTAGCTACAACATTCTACTGAAACGTTTTCACGTACGACAAATAGTTTCAAAGATATAAAGCGAAATGTAAAAAAAAAAATCGTGTTTGTTTCGTTTAATCGATATTTCATTAAAGGAAAATTGTTTCAAAATCGCTTATTTTGTTCTAAATATCGTTTCGAATTTTATGCAAAAATATTTCTATTATCAATTTGTTCCTGGATCTTTTACGCTTAATTCGACTGGGCTAATAAGGCAACGAAATTTTTCTTTTTTGCTACCAAAAATCTATGTATTTTGTGTACGTAAATTTCTAGCGTTTTTCATCGTTAGAGTTTAAGGGAAGCATTAGTACATATAGTTATTACACCATTTTAGCTCGTCGACCTTAAAATGAACTTGGCTTTATATCTCACTTTTTTCCAAACAACACTCCATTCTAGATTGGTTGATTTTTGGTTGTTAATCAAATTACGGACTACGGGGGTGCCGGGGAATCAAATCCGGGCCTTTTAATTATTTTTGTAACTGGGTAACTTACCCACTATTCCGCTGCCATCCAATTATCTATGTACATATGTAGATATTTATTTCAGCCTGATGGCCTAGAAATTGGACTTAGTTTTATATAGTTTATGAACATAAAAGAAAACTACAACTAAACTTACAAATAACTATAATAATAACATAAAAATATATCAATTCCTTGATTATCTGTTTCATCTCCTCTAAATACTTTATTTTTATATAGACATTTTCACCATTACAGTTCATGCATCTATTTATTTATTCCACCATTCATTACTTATCTATTATTTAACTTGTACTTTATTTCTCAAAAATTGAACTTTTCTTCACCCTTGTCTTTTGCCCTTCCTCTTATTCTTATTCTCCTGCTTCTTCTTTTCTATTCCCCGCAAGTAGCTTAACGCTTCCATATTTCCACCTTCATCGGGAATTTCCTCGACTTTAGGTTCCTCCTTCCAATCCATCAACGAGTCTTCCCCTTTTCCACATGACGTACTATCGTTTCACCTCCTCCTTCAACCAGAATTTACTCGCCTCTTCTAAGCTACGCATCTGGCCCTCACCAAAACCATCCTCCAGTTATCTCTAGATTAATGACTTTGACTGACGATAGTAGACTGACAAGTACTGAAAACTATCTTGCTATTGAGCTAATAACGATAGTAGCAACGAAATTTTTTCACTGATCAATTTTGTCGCCCGGGAACATTAATCTAGATGAAGTAAATGAACGAATCTTTAAAACCAGTTTCACGAATGTCATCTTCCATTACATGAATGAGAAGTTATTGGTAAAAGGCAGCTTCGGTAACCCTGTATTATGTACATCATCTTGTCCCTGGATACATTTGCGTAAATCGTGTTCCGGTACAGTTAAACTAAATTCCAGATGTAAACGAAATACATTGGTAGCCCTTGTCGAACTTGGTAATTTTTAAACTTCGAATTTAGATCAGTTTATTTATTTATTGCGAGAAGTCGATATAAATAAATCTGAATTTCAAGGAAATTCATAAAACGTAGCATATATTTTGTTGAAAATATGACAACGTGAATTCGTGCTCGCCATCCATATGCAGATGCGCTAGTTACAGCAAATAGTAACTAGAAGATAGTTCCAGATACAATCGATAGATTTAATCGATAGGTTTAAGATGTTCTTTTGTTTTTATCCCTAGTCCATGTAAGAAAGTGCAATAAAGGTTTTTCGGCTCAGAACGGTGTGATAGATTTATCCAAAGAATAAAATAATAGCTGTTATGATCCTACCTCTAAATACAGAAATAACAACATATTTTTCTTTATTTTCCAATTTATCCGGTTAATCGATGATATCCTCTGAATCGGTAATTTATCAATAACGTCAGAGACGCACGTACAGGAAGTTTTATTTTAACATTTCGTGTACAAGACAGTTCCGAGTAGTACAAGACTAATTTCGCATTACGCTCGTGTTTGAATACTTTCGACGTGATTCCTCGTATTCTTGCGTATACAAGATAATAAGGGCTATCATTTATAACCAGATACCTATCGGTATTATTAATGGTAGAAAGAGTAGATTTTATCGGTGCTGTATCCTCTCTTTGGATACGAAATGCCGATCAAGAAGGATCACGTGTGCCACTGTTTCTGCTTAAGTGGCGTGCACTGGTCAAAGCTACTATAATGTATTTATACCTCGTCCATTTTACTGTTCGTGAACCAGTGATGAACGATTTCGTCTCAACGAAGAGAAGCCATCGTTATTTATACATATTACCGTACGAATCGAATTTGAAGGAACGGGTTTAAAGATATTTTTTTTTCGTTAAGTAATTCCAGTTTGATGATTTATCGTGCCTGTAAATTATCCAGCCGTAAATTATTTATTCACATAAATTGAATCGAGCGTAATTCGTCGCTACCGTGTGTGTAATCTTCAAAGTTACATCGACTCTTCGGATTTTTTTTTTTTTTTTTTAATAAAATCTCAGCTCGTAAGCTGAAGCAGAGATTCTCTTCTTCTTACCTAAGGCTGAATTTTTTAATTACGTTCAATCATATTTTCCCTTTGATCGTTCTCTGATGACCTCTCAGTAAGTATGCGCAACGATGCCTTAGAATATATCGAAACAACAATTTTGAAGAATATTTATTCACTTTCAATATATTTCATGTATTTAGATGTATATCGATGTTAATCGAATAGAACTTAGAATTATTACGATACAATGACGCTTTATCATTTCAAATAAACTTTTCAACAGTATCTATCACTTTTTATATTTTATTTATTAGACGTTATATACCAATGCCAACGGTTACTTTCATCGAATAAAACTTAGAATTATTAATATCTTTGTTATCACAGCGATCAAAATTTCGATATTATTTCATCGACAGATGAGCGAACTTATTACTTCGATCTGGTATACATTTTCAATCTGTGCAGAATTTAATGATCATGATATCACAATAAAACGGTACACGTGTTACAATTGTTTCTTTTTAATCAATGTTGCGTTGTATATCGTAAACCCCTTGTTTACATCTTTGCTCGAAGTAATAGTAGAAGACTTGCCCTAGAATAAATACGAAACCCTTTAAGCAACGATTAACGATCCCTTCGTCTGTATGAACGAGCACAGGGTACATGATCCATCGTGCAAATCCGATAAATCGCGTTAGACATAGTTTATACTGCTAATTGTTTAACTTGTTAACTGGGCGGTTTTTTAAATAATTAATGAAAGACGAATTAATTCGATCGAATTCTACGCAAATGTAAATGAGTTGATATATTTATTATCTTTAATATCAGAATAATAATGAGATAAAGAAGGAGGAGATAAATGAATTATTAAGTACAAAATATTGGTAATGCGAGCGACGAGTTAACTCGTCTTTCCCCAGTTAACAAATTAAGGAGCTACTTATATTTAGGAAATTAAAAACTACATATCTTTCAACATTTTTCTGATCCAAGGAAATGTAATTTTTAAGAAAAATGCTCATTGTACAAAATAGTGGATATTCAGGTTATACAATCGTGCAAGTGTTGCAAAAATATGGCGGAAAATGGCATTTTTATATGAACAGTTAATTTTTGTGTTATTTGCTGATGCAACGATTGCCAGATTTTTTTAATACTTTTGGTATCGCTTTTGATAGTAATCGCTTCCTGGTTTAAAGCGCTTAAATATTCGACAGGCTTGAAGATACAAAAGATATGAAAAAGAAATTGATAATTTCCTGGGTTTATGTAGCTCCTTAAGAATCAATTCAACTTACTTCGCGTTATTTTCTTTTCTTTGTTTTTATTTTCTCTAATATTTAAAGAACATGAAAGACACATTGTGAAATTAAGGCTTATCGTCTTCTCTTTAGAGTTTTTCTTTTTTTTTTTAAATTATCGTCTAACGAAATCAATCGTATTTTTATATTTAACAATTAACATCTTATTGACCGCCAATTTGCATTACAACAATTAACGTGCTGGTATTTTATTAAATAGAAACATTTTATTTGATTTCTCGTGGTTTGGAATGTTCGTAAAATATTTTCCACGAGCACATTAACATCTATAAATATTTTACCAATTCCATTTAATTATTTTGAGCTTGTTTCATTAACGGTAATCGTAATTTAATCTTAATTTTCACGATAAAGTTATCGTAATTATAAGAAGATCGCTTAGTTAATACTAGACATCTAGTAACGTTAATAATAAAATAATCTATGTATAACAATAGAAATTTAACAATTAAAGAATACAATATACCACCCCTTGTTCGTAAATTTTTATTTTCTATTACATTTTATAGTTCGAAGTTGAAAGTACGGTAGAATGTAAAAATATTCATAAATTATCTAATCTAACTTATCCCATGAATCATGTTTCTCGTGAATTTTATTCGCATTTCAACGTAGTTATATTTTTATCGTCGTATAACTACGCTACATATAAACAATTCGTTTCTTGATTACAAAATACTCGAACGTCATTTAATGACGTGTCAATAAATACAATAAATGTAAAAGGCGTGTAAAGAGAAATTGAACGAATGTGCGCATATGAAAAAGAAAACTCATTTTCGAGAACACGTTGAAAGAATACAAAGATTAATGAAATATATTCTGAAATATTATTTCATAGTGATATATGCTTATGTCGATTCACGATTATTACTTATCAACTGTTTCTGTATTTTTCGTCGTCGTTTGCTTCGAGTACAAAAAATTATAAATAAAAGTTCACACGAGATTACATACCTAAAATAAAATCTAATGAAAAAAAGAAAAATAATTCTTGCAATTAAATTACATTGTACATGTATTTACAATACAAGTTCGTAATAATTTTAACATCTTAATGTTAAAATATTTAAAGACATGTATTAAAAAAATGTATCGTTTCCTTCAAAATATATAAATATCCTTCATCACACCCTTTATTAACTCACCTTAAGGAATCAATATTATTTCTTTTTTTAAACAACGTACAAACTATGTTAATTGCCAACAACTCAACAAAAGGCAAAGGTGTGTTTTATATTATTAGTTTCATATTTTTGAAAAAAGAAAAAAAAAAAGAGTAGAATATATTCGTCACACGCACGTGTCACGCGCGCGAATTTCAATTGCGAAATACAATCATAGGAACAAGATCAACGGTCAATAAGACATTAAAATATAACGTATTTATATACATATGTAATATGTTAAAGATATTATAATACACTTGACTTATAGTTAAACGCAGACATAAAATTAACCCTTTATACGAGTAACAATTAAAGTGCTTCGTTATTCTAATCGTAAACCAGAATACAGTAGCACGTTTCGAACGATACAATAATTTACATAAAAAAAAAAAAAGAAAAAAGAAACAAACCACATAATTAGTCGCCGATTTTTCGATTCGAGAAGGAAGGTAATACGCTAAATCTAAAAGGTGTCGAAAGAGTATAGCGTTAGATTTGTTTCATCGGTAAATTGGGAATGTACTGCAGGTAAAAAATCTTGTGTCACTCTTCCTGGATCTCTATTACTATCGTTTCTTAATTATATTTCCTATTTTAATCGAATACTTTTCATCTCAGACAGGATGAAGTTTCGTAATGCTTAGCTGCACGGACGAAACTTGCAGAAATTCCTATGACGTTATCTCTTAATTAAAGTTCTAAACAAAATACAGCCATGATCGTTGATCAGTAAAGATCAGTTTTGTAATTCGAGTAGCTCCTCTCTTCGTTTATTTATCTTTTCCAAAAGAAATCCACCGTATCGTTTTTCATTTTTACAACATTACGGAGAACTCTTTTCTATTTAGCAGCGTTCCGTTTAACGTAAATGTAGTTTCCTGCAAAGACGACATCAATTATCTATTTCTATTTTCTCACTGTTCCGAAGCATTTACAGATTTAAATCGAAAGTTTGTTCCACTGATACCGAGCCAGATAAAAATGATACAAATTCTACAATACGTAGACTCCTACCACAGACACGAATCGGTTTCGAAATATGATGGAACAAAGCTTGCAAATTATTATCACCGTTATTGCTATTATTATTAGCTTACGAGACAAATTACTTTCTCTCAGAGAATATAGTCATCGTATTTATAAGCTATGCACAAGTGTTTTTGAAGTTTTAAAATATATAGATAAAAGTGGTAAAAAGCGATACTGAAAGTTCGTTAGATTAGTAAGATGCGGTCTGCAAATGCAGAGCAATTCCATATTTTTCCGTTTAATACGCGCGTAAGCATTGTTGTGTTATACATAGGGTTGATCGTAAGTAATCATTAACAGTATCTGAAATAAGTTTGAGAGGAACATGAAGCGATAACATTCTTGGTAATTAATTCGTAGGAGTGCGTTATTAGAAGCTACGATTGCGATATTATTTGCGGATGAAAGCTATTGCTTATGAAAGTATTATACACGTCAGGCTGTTCGTAAAGTTTCTAACGGACAATCCTATACACCTGCAATTCCAGCAAAAAAGGCAACAATGTTGTCTTCGAGAGCAAAATAATTTTAAAGATGTACGAAGATGATCGTCTTGATTAAGAACAATCACGTTGCTTTGCGATCGGTTGTCTTAAAAACCGATTAGAAAAAAAGCAAATGCTGCGAAGGAAATGGTAATTCGTTTAATGATTCGTCTAGTTCGATCGAGACTACGTACGAAACTCAGATATTTTGCTACGAATTTTCCAGATGCACCGAACGCAATTTTATCTTAACACAACGATTCAATTTAGAAAGAAACGATGAAAACCTGAACGAACAATGCATTTACACAAGATTTTTTACTTGAAATGAAAATAAAAATGAAGAGAGAGGAAGATTCACTCTGAAGAATCTTTGCTTTCGATTATCATGATAGTTTCGCTATAGTTAGCAAAGTAATGGCCATGGGTGAAGACAGTAATTGAAATATCACTTATTGGTCTCTTTCTGACATCTTTTTCGTTAACGAATCGAATATACGATATATATATACACGATGTATATATATATCCTTTATAAAATAAATAAAGATTTCTATCTTAACATATAAACGTACACGGTTTTGTCTACTACAACAGTGTACAGGTACACAATACTTCCAGTTGATGATACAGCAATGCCGTATAGTAGAACATCTTGGTTCTACTTCTACACAGGGTGAGTCACGCAATTATTACAAATCGAACTATCGTGTTGAAACCTTCATATTACTATACGTACTATTCTTTAATATACATATAAGGTAAACCTTGAGTATTAAGGATCATCTGCTTCTTAACTTGTTTACAAATGTTTCCTAAATGGATTTTCCTTGAATCCTCTTTAACATCCTGTAGTAAGAGGTATTTTTAATGTTTCAATAAACCATTTAAGAGTCCGTATTTATATAACATTCTTTTCTTATTTTCATCTATCCAGTATTTCGTCATCGTTTCTCGTAAAAGAGATTGGCACACGCTGTAGTCTGGTGATACTTTGTTTCATGAGAAACCCGAAATGTTCGAGGACGTTCACTCATCGTTCGTCTGTCTGTTATTTTTCGACACGTTTTTAAATAAATTGTCCAACATATAGTTCCATAATATCTCGTTTCATCAAGTGAAATGGTCAAAGATATTTTGGCTTCTGTAACGGTTTACGTGGCTCACCTTGTGATGCTTCAAAGCACCATGCATACGTAAATCGTACGATATATAGGTACTATCAATATAATTATATCGAAAATGATTTAGAGACGTTAGCACGCATACCTAGTAGGTCGGCTATCCGAATTACGTAAAAAGTTTTAATAGAAAATCAATGGGCGAGAGGGACGTCTCCTAACTTTTCTGCTTTTTCCTCTCGTCCTCTAAACACGTACGTCTACTGTATGATATTTAAGAACCTATACTTTCATAATCTAAAAATGTATACAGATTCGAAATGGTGTTACGATCTACAATTGTAAATTCAAATAGGATTATACATAGCTCCGTGGAGTTTTCCTAATTTTTATTACTAATTCACTTACTTGCCCCTTCCTTTTATTTAACTAACGATCTTTACTGTAATACTTTGCATTAAACGTTCGTAATGAACAGTCCACTCATTATTGCATCATATATTTGCTATTATAACAGATTCCATTGCTTTCGCGGGGAACCAGGGATTCGAATAAACGCGTGAATCTCTCCACGCTATCGGAGATCTTTCTTTACAAATATCTTTCTTTTTTCTACGTTTTCTTTTCCAACGTATTCTTAAGATAATATTGTGCAAATGTATTCGTAAACGATCACGATTGAACGAAGAATCAGGAGACTCGATGGAAAAGCGGTACAAGTGTACCTTTTTCTTTTTTAACGACGATACAATTATTTGTATGGAGCAAACGAACAGATTGAAAGAAATAATTTAATCCATGTTACGAATTTGCCAAACGTATCTGTATCTTTAGCTATTTCTTTCTACCGTTCTTCTGCTTCTGAGCAGCTTATACATACATTAGTCGTATAATAAAATGCAAAAACAATTATGTTACTTTCTGTAACATAATTTGTTGAAATTGTTCAACGCATACAGACTTTTCTATAGAGAAATTGATTTCCAAGTATCTCGAATTGAACGTATTATCACCTGTACCACTTTCCGTCTGAGTCGCTCAATTGTTTATATTTAAATCTACAATAAACTTGCAAACCTAACAATACGTACCATAATTGTCCAACAAGCAACGAATGATATTTGCGTGCTTCATCGTGCATCTTCGATGACATACTATAATATAGTATACGTATACAATAAAAAATGGTCAATACTGAAAATTTTGCTACCTCTGCAACCTTTCCAAGAAATTCGAGACTAATTAAGCGGAAAGAAAAAAAAAAAAAAAGAAAAAAAGAAAGAAGAAGGAAATAAAATCGCCTTTCACATCTTAGCATATGTAGTACGTTTTTTTAAAGTTAAACAACTTTAGCGTAAGTAGGATGAAGAGCACCAGATACCAACAAGAATATCTACCACAAATGTAGTACAAGAATAAAAATGAACGTTAACACCGCGTTTGCCTGCTCTCCTCTCCAATTAAAAAATATAGCGTGCCTTCTCGCGAACAACGAGCAATATATATCCTCTACAATCAGGGGAAGAATATTTGCTCGCTTATTCTTTCTCCCTGTCTATAAATAAATAACGCTCAACAAGAAATAAATACCTCTTCGCTGAAATTACAAACACGGTTGCATTGCCTGTACAAAAGTTCTCGCATTAAACGCGACCATCGATAAGAGATTAACGATATTTGCCTATCATTGCGCTAACAACGAATTATACGTATAAGCAATAATTCGGTTACTCATCGATAAAATCGGCTAAAAAATAAAGAGAAACATCAGCATCTAAAATAGACATAAAATAACAAGAACCAGACCTGTGCTAGATCTTCCTCGAACGGACAATTTGGACGAAATAAGGGATAACGACGACGTATCGATAACACGAACGTCCCTTCAACAAAGCTAGGACATCGACAAGACACATATAATATATGTATAGTTCGCTCTTCGCTTCCACCAAAAGAGAAAAGTAAGAAAAAAGTAAAAAAGAAACGAGATGCAGGTCGTCCCGGTAACCATGATACAATCGGCAAGGGGATGATTCTACGTGGCAAAAATAAGTCGACAGTATAGAAGAAAATTTATTCGTACGGTGCTTGGTTTTCGATAGAATCGAATTTCAGAACATGCCGATATGCGAGCTTAGCTAATTACCGATAAATACGACTGAACGATCGATGGAAGATCGTTGTATCGTTACGATCCGGCCTCGTTTTCACGAGAATAGAGTTTCGACGCGTTTAATTAATAATTGATAAACCTCCGAATTTCGTTTTCGCGGCAACGAAGTATCATGCGAGAAAGTGTTACTTTGTACTTTCCACTTGTTCTCCCATGTAAAATCGCTTGCTTATCGATTGCATCGTTAAAGGGACACTTAGGGCATGTAATAAAAGATGAGAGTTCGTATTAAAACTGACCACAGAAGCTCGATGGAAAGTAGAGAACGTTGATAAAAGAAGCTTCGTCGCGAAGCATCGTATGAAAAAGAGAAATTCGTACGTCAAATAATCCGTTCCATCTCATGAAATATCGCTGCTTTTCGCTCCTTTCTCTTTGTTTTTCTTTTCTTTTTAATTGGAATTCGATCAGCATGGAACACCAGCCGATGATGATTATGATGATTATGATGGATCATGTTGAAACAGGCTACGTCTAGAAGAATCGCCGAGAATGTGGGCGGATGATGAAGGGTCCCCAGCAGCGCGTAAGGCAGTTTCGCTGTCGAACAATAAAATTCGCGACACCAACATTCGGACACCGTACGTTTTTCCTATAACTCGACTTCAGGCGGCCAGTAGCATGTGCTTTTGTTCCCTGAGACCAGACTAGCTCCCCAGAGACAATTAGAAGACGAGTCACGGTCTTGGTGTGGTCAGCAAGCGAAGAGCTAGCTCGTTAGGTCAACAGTTGCGATTAGTAGAGCCATTATTCACCTGTGTACCGCCCCCTGTTTCGTAATCGGCCGCACGGCGTTTCTCTTCCATCAAGCAATGACTCCGATCTTTGAACAGGTTCGCCACGCAGTTCGCCTGCAAAAAAATGATTCGAAGATCGTCCGATTATTATTAGCCGTGTATTTGTTCGGGAATTACGCGAGCCGTTCGAAGACCACTATCGATCAACTCGGTAAATTGAAAAGCAAAAGGAAGTGACGATGTCACTTATCTTTGAAATTTACCAAACGCTATTTTTCAAGTTTGTCTGCGAACTTGCTCAACTATCAACTTTCTTTTCTTTTTTTTTTTTTCTTTCTCTTCGCTTTTGAATTGGACGTTAATCGTGCAGGTGAAACCGAGGAAATTGAGAGAAAATGGAGTCGATCAATTTCGCTTCTGGGAGACTCGCATATGTCACGTATATAGATCGCACGGCTGCAAACACGATAATCCACGATTTGTTCATTTTCTAACACGTGATATCATACAACGAAATAAATCGTATTTTCTGTTTTACATAGGGAAGCAGTTTCAACGCTCGATGTTCAATACTGATCGATCTCCTATTACCAAAATTGTCCCTATTATTTGATTTTGGATTGTCAAACGTATATCTCTGTATCCTCTTCGAAACGATCAAAATATTGCTCGTCGTAATATTAAAACGTGGAAGATGTTAAAATATCGCACGAGACTTCGCTGTTCCTTACTTTAGCAGCTATTTTTCAAAGACCGACCGAACAACGTTAGAACGTAAAACGTTCTTTTCATTTGCAACTATGCCGCGTTAAAATTCTCTGCCTCTTAATCGCGAAGAGACGTTGAAATAGAAAAATCGACAAACACGTACTCGCGTTTCTCTGCTGCGATTTTCGTACACAGGCTGACCCAGTGAAATTTCCCTCGAATAAATAGAACGCAGATGAATTAGAGTCGCATTGTATGTACGCAGAGCGTCTCGGTATTGCCGATTAGTTTCCACGAGCGAATACGGCCAACGGAGGTCGTAAAAGTTCGAACTCGATACATCGTATATTTCATATTCACGATCGCGTGTAATTTATGATCGCACAATGGGATAGTTAAGGAGAATAATACTCACCACGACTAGTGCCACGATGGTACCAAGGGTCGAGCCGGCCAGAACATCGCTCCAGTGATGTTTATAATCAGAAACTCGTGACAATGCCGTGAACCAGGCCATAAGTATACACAGAAGTTGCAGGAAGTGTTTCAACAGCTTGCTACCCTTCCATGTCATCCTTAATTGTAAGTACAGCTACAGAACACCATAGAAACAAAACAAACATAGAGAAATTGCACACACCATTGAAAGAGTTATTATGGAAATGGAACATTTTTTGTCCTCGTAACGTGGTATTGTCAACACTGTAAAAAAGCAGAGAAAGTAAAAGGTGTGTGCGATGCAATCCGCGAGATAAAGGCGAAGCATAGTAGGTTGGCGATGATGAAACGTGGTTTTTCGAAAGTGTGAAATTAGCCAATCGCGTGTCACGCGTATGTCAATCTTTTCAGCAGCGAATTTAACTCCACCGTCAGTCTCGTATTTTCGTATCTCGGTTTTCCTCTTCGGTTCCAAGGAAATTACAATGGAGAAAGATCTTCGACGTTGTGAGAAAATATCTAACGGGAGGTGACGCGCGTTCGGTGCCAAGAAATTCCACGGTAAAACTGTTAGTTTTTTCGTTCGGTTTTCCGTTAGTCGAAGGTACGAGTAGTCGGGATATTTGTGTAAACTTTTTATAAATCTGAATCTGAGAAATACATTACAAAGGCTGTTGGAAGTATGAATTTAGCACTTGACAAGAGAGAATATTGTGTAAATTTATGTACAAATGTTAGGACATGTGAACGATAGTTCAAATAATGTCGATTTGTAGATGGAATTTACAAGATTGTTGATTTTCGATCGTTGATCTTGCGAAAAGAGGAAAAAGCTGGGAAGTGCCATCGATCAAATGATAGTTCGGACGATGTTGATTTGTGAATGGAATTCACGAGACTGTTGATTTTCGATTGTTGATCTTGCGGAGAAAAGCTGGAAAGTGGCATCGACAGAAATGTCTCGAAAGAGTCTGTTGGAAATATTTCAGGATAAACAGCGTTGTATGATTATTCGTCGTTGCAAATAAAGAGAGTAAAGAAGATAGACGATTGGATGCTGCATAAACGACGGACAGGAGTTGAAACGAGTGGTGACAGTAGCGTCATTATTCTCGAAAAAGAAACAGAATGAACTGGAAATAATTGTCGATAGTGCGCTTTCCACTTGTCGTTTATATTCATGTATTCGTAATTTTTTTCCAACTTTAGTCGATCTATTATCATATAAATTGTTTTCGAGTAAAAAAATTGTAAGAACACCGGAAAGATAAAAATATATAGAATTCTACTTAACAAAAATTACGATAGCTTCCAATTATATCTTTAAATTATGTAAATTGCAGCTTCTTCGTAAAAGAATTATCGTTAATTAATGGTCGATACCAAGTGACCATCGATATACATAATCATTTGGCTGAATTCTCATAAAAGTAATTGAAAAATTACAAGTACGTTAACATAATGATAAATGTTCTGTATGTCAATGACGTTGAAATTAAAAAGGGAAATATGCACAAAGACGTTATATAAGGTGGCTTTTTTACGCACATTACGTAATGCTTCATATCATAATGATACACACGTGTAAAGAAATAACAAAGTACTCATTTACGCACTTACGTTATGGTATTCATTTATTTCTCCGAGTACTCATTTATTTCTTCTTCACTTCAGATATAGAGAATGACATAAACATTAAACAAGCATTTCATAATTTTGCTCGTGACAAAGTAAAAGAAGCTTATATCGTATCTATAACTTGCAACCAGATTGGAAAGTAAACGCTGAACGTAATTGAAAAGAATGTAAATTTTATTTGCTCCATTTGTTTATACGATTTTTAATTTCAATCGATGTTCCTGTCCGTTTGATAAGCATTAAGTCTCATCCGCTATTTGTTTAATTGACAATTAATATCGATCACGGAACAGATAGTACAAGATAAGAATAATATTTTAGATTGATAATGTACACAGCGATATTTTCACTGCGTGAAACCAACGTTGCAAGGAAAACACGAAACTTTGGTCAAAAGAAAACTCCGTGTACTATTTTCTTTTTCCAAACGCATAACCTTTAACGAAAATAATTCTACGTTTTGATCTATGAAAATTTACATATCTAATGAGTACACGTAATTATAAGAAGAAATAAAAAATGAATCGATAACGGAATCAGGCGATCGTACATAATCATAAATTCGAAGAAAAGACGAACGAAAAGGAGGAACTTACCGCGAGGTAGATCATCGTGTAGGCCGAGAATGACGAGTGTCCTGAGGGAAAGGATAATCTGAAACGATCAACGTTATAAATTATACCGTGTCAAATAAATTTCATACGTTGTTCCTATCAAAATTTTTCTTTGTTCGCAGAAAAGCTACAGACAAATTTTCTTATCGAAAAACTGTCTTACTCATAAATAGATCGCGGATGTTCCTGCAGCTTTATATTTTTATAAACACATATTTCTATGAATTTACTGTGCTCCGCATATTTATGCACAGACTTTCGTACATTACGTACATTCCACGCATTTCTGTACATTGAAAAATTCCCATAAAAATTGCATAAACATCAGCGGTGTACTCGCGAGGTAATTTTAATATGTTTAACCAATTAATTAAAAGACAAGAAAGAATCGAAAAGTTTGTATTTTTAATAATCGATCCTTAACAGAAAGCACGTTGTTGATTATAATATAATACATCAATTCTGGGAATATATAATAAAAATGCCTAATACGATAGAAATGAAGAAAAGATTGAAAAGTTCGCGGAAGTTTGTATGACGTCAATTTAGTCTAACAAAGATCGCGTTATTGGTCATAATGTAATACGCCAATTTTATAAATACGATATATCGATAGCTAAAATAATGAAAACACAAAAAGAGTCTAACCAAGCCAGTGCATTCATTTGCTAATGAGACCCATTTATTATTTAATTACCAAATTTATCATTGGGGCGTAGGGATACTCAGGAGAATTAAAATTCCTTTTTACAATTAAAGAAATGGAACGTAAATAGAGTTTCGTTTCATCGTCCAAGTATCATAACAGCTACTGTTATACGCATTGTGCGCGCTCTTGTACTTTTAAATTTCGCACAAATGCATAAAAATTCGCGGTCTATGTTATCGCAATTACTTGCAGAACGTGTTGTATTATTTATTTTATTTAGTTCCGTGCCTCTCGGCTTTGGACGAACTTTCAGCTTTCTTTACAGCTCTTTATTGCACTAATCGCCTTCTTATCTCTAATCTAACACTAATGCTTATAATCTATTTACACTTATGTCTACGATTTATTGCAACTTAGCCTACACACTATTGCCACTTACAGAACGTGTTGTAATACTCCGATACGTTCAACCAGCCAAGTTTGTACAAAGAAAGGATGGAGAAGTTCACGGAACCTTAAGTGATGGCAATTGAATCCAAAAGAGGTTACAAGCCAGCTATTATGCTTATAATATAATACATCAATTTTATAAATATAATACAGCGACATATGTACAACAAAAGCAGAAGAAGAGCCTGCTGTTCCAGGCAGTACACGCGTTTGGTAATAGGACCCTATTAATTTTATCAGGATTAATTCCAGGGCGTGTTCCGTGGCGATTACAATCGAGCAACGCGTACCCCGAAGCGTGGATCGTAAAGATTCGGCGGAAGATGTTCCGATGGGAGTACCGAGACGAACAGCAGGATAAAAGAGGAAGAGAAAGGGAGGATAAAAGAGGAAGAGAAAGAAGGCAGGGGCTGAGCGAACTCAGGCTTCTATCTGTAAGAGTAATTGGCCATCAAAAAACTGCACCTTTAATCGGACATTATCTACCCTTTCCCTCTATTTATCTTTCTCTCCTTTATTTTCTCTTTTCTCCCTCGGCGCCACGGCAATATTTGCCAAGCTCAACTTTTTAGTCCCTTTTAATGCGTGCTCGTGGGCTCTTTCGTTCCGGTTGATTGTTTGAATAAGTAATTATTCGGGGAAACTGCTTTCCCCCGTTCTCTTTTTTTTATTCTTCGATTAAGACGTGTATCTGTTGTGGAAACTAATTTATCTGCTGATAATTGCAGGATTTATTAGCCACTTCAGATTTCTAAAAGATAAAGAGGAGAAGAGATCAGGGAGCTATCCGCAGTGAGCATTTTATCGCTTTATTCTGCTGGTCACGCGGTATATAAAATGTAATGCCTTTTAATACTGTGTATTTTGAATAATCATGTAAATAGAGCGAAGACTTAGCGTTACACGTAATAGCTTCTAAACTGGAAGAAGAATTTTAAGTAGAATAGACATTTATAGTCAGACAACGACGCGTGTTCCTCTGGATGTCGACTGTTGCGGATAAAATCGAAAGCTTTCCGTCAATTTGTCATCAGAATGTAAGATCTGTTTATAAAAGAAACTTTTATCTTTACTTCTCTACCGTTGATCTCTGCTGCAGTAAAGCACAGAATACAAATTGAGATTATACAATCTGATCCGAATCTAAGCCAAACAATTTCAATCACCTGCGAACCAACAGTATCGGTTGAGAAATAAAATGCGCGGAATAAAACACGCGAAAAAGAAGAACAAACTAAATATACGATATAGATATGAATATACAAAAATAAACACGATAAAACGTAATACTACCGGGTGTCAAAAGTACTAAGAAGCTGTTAAATAACCTTGATATTTAAGGCACTGGCAGGAAACTCAACAAAGCCCGCTATCTTCCAAACATATTCGACGCTAACAAACGAGACAGTTTCAAACGCAATAACATAATGGTTTCTAAAAAAACTGGTATCCTAACCGACACCGAATTAAGGCAATTCGCAGAAGGCACGATGAGCACGAGGCTAAGCGTGGTAGAAATACTATAGTCCGGAAGATGAGGAAACGCTGGTCCCCTTTGGTTGAACGAGCCGGAGGGTGGGACGTATGAATGAATTCTCTGTCAGCCTTTTATCGTCGATTCCTCAAATCTTTCTATACATAAAACTGTCCCAGCACACGCAAAGGGCGGATGAACCGTGATACACTTCGGTGCGTCTACACTGTCGGTCAAAAGTTAGGGATCACCTGTTTCGAGGTCGCAACTACCTCGTTGGTTTCGATCCACCAAAAAATCGTTGCCACAAAAATTGTCACAAATAATTATCAGTAAAAATATTACCGGATTGATAATCCTAACGGCGAACATTATTCCTTTTACGTTTATAAGATAAAGAAATATTTTGTAATTCGACTTTGACTAGAAGATTGTTGATTGACTACAGTAGACCAAAAAGTTATTGATTAAATAAATGATCAGCGCAAACAATGATTTATTCTCGAGCAAATTCCGTTTTTTAATCCATTGTCTTCTTTATGTGCGTTGCTCTTTGTGTCCCAGTTCTTTCGTTGTCAGCATATTTTATAGGTCAAGATAAGGAAAAAATGCCATATAAATATATGTCATTGAAAATGTTGTTAAAGAGTTGCAGTAAAAAAAAAAAAAGAAAAAAAGACGACATACGAAATGAGCGATACCGAACGTGCATTGCCGCGGTACAAAGTATGAATAGATCAGGAACATTTACATATTGTAATAATCTCAAGGTATCATAATACTTGTACGACTTCGACTTCAACGCAATAAACGAGAACTGCAAAGAATAACAAATTCAATCTTTTGCCGCTGTCACTCTTGTATTGACAGGAATGGTAATCATTTTGAAATGGAGTTGTAGCTGGATCTATAGAAGTATTGCACATAATGCTTCGTGACTACTACTGTATGTAAATACGCCTGATCTATTCTTATCGTGTACCGTAGCACGTTCGTTACCGCTCATTTCGTATACCGCTTTTCCTTTCTATTTTTTTTTTTTTTTTATTATAACTCCTTAACAATGCTACCAATGACATTTATTTATACATTTTGTATCTTGACTCGTCGTCTTATCTTGTCCTGTGGAATATAGCGACAACGTTTGATCGGAAAAAATTGGGACATTCTGTACAAAACTATCCAAAAAATACACGTTTCCATTATTGAACAATCGAAGGTATCATTGTTTGTTGTAATATCATTGTTTAAAATTGTATATTTCGTGGCTCGTTGTGCGCGGAGCGAAATTTAGATTTTAGGAAAAACCACGTAATTTACGAAAGGAGGCGCTGTAATGCAATGTAACTGTCGAATAATTTTAGTTTATAAAATAAATTTAATAATTGATAAAAAAATAATTTTTCTCGAGTACTAGAGAAAATACTCGCTGCCAAGGTTACGTTATACGAGTCCTTATTTTTGAGCTACTTGATGCCTAACTTTTGAACGAAAGTGTATAGCAAAGCGGCTGGCTACCGGTAAAGAAAGGTCCGTTCTTTCTCCTGTGCGCGCGATAACGAGCTCCTACAATTTCCTCGAGGTACAAGAACATGAAAGAAGAAAGGAGGAAGAGAGTATAATTTCTGATTGTGGGCTTCATAATGGGCCTCTGGAATAATCTCCTCCTCCGTTGGTTGGTTCGTTTAGTTACGCCTTGCAGTTCGATCCTTTTTGGTCGAACGGGGTTACCCGGAACCGGAAATTACGCTATTCAGCCTCTATTATCTCCGTCATTTAGTTTTTCTAACGTGTCGATAATCACCGTTTTATATCGAAGACCGCGTAGTTCACTCTAATTATTGCGAATCATGTCGTTATACTGAGTATAACTGTAATATACTGGATTCGTGACGATGGGATATCTCTAATTGCGATATCGTATTGATTAAATATCGCTCGTATCGAATAAAAATATTAATAAATATTGATAAGCTGATAATAAATTAATAAACCTCCTCGCTTAATTTATTTGCACGTTAAGGTTTAATGGGAAAAACGATATTTATTCTCTGTTACGGTCTCTATAATTCTATAGTATGGACATGCCTGTACGCTTGGACATGTATGTATGTATGTATATGTATATGTATATATATATATATATATGTTTATGCTGTATACTTATCATTGACATTTTGATATTATGCATCGAATTTCACGCATAATTATATATGACAAATTATTGTATAAAGTGGTTATGTATCAACTTTCACGCATAATCGTATAACGTTGCGCGTTATTTGTGAATGCGTTAAAAATACTGCCAGTTCCGGTAAAAATGCTAATGAAAATTACGTGTCATTATCCTGTTTTATGTGTCCGGTTTAATTCCAGGAACATAAACAGATCATGATATTAATATTCATGCCACCTTGGCTTTTTATGGAGCTGCGAGGCGTTATAAAAGTTTGTAATTATAACTGCAGGCCTGATACAATTTATTAAATCCTGTTAAATATTCAAAAGAAAAAGAAAGAAAGTGGTGAAATGCGTGATTCAAATGTTTATTAAGAACATTAAAGCGGAACACCTTGTCCAAGCGTAATAAATGCATAAATGCGAAAGCTTTATCAAAAGCTCAAACTAATCACAACTGTCTCTTGCGTTATAAGTCGCAATATTTATTTTTCCACTTTTCCTTGAAAATTATTGCAAGAATGATCATCTTATAATTAACATCGAATGAGTTATTCGATTAGAGAGAATTCTTGCGCTAAGTTATTTCTTCCCTGTCAAACAATTTATTCGAATACAATGAAACACAATTAAAATTCTTTTCATTTTTCCGTTTCATTAACGCGTGATGTGCCAGACGAATTTTCCATGGTTTGCCCAAGGCGCCGACGTGAACTTTTCATTATGCGATGCATATTACGTTGAAGTATTATTTGCAGCAAATAAAATGAGTTATAAAATCATGATTGGAGCATTTTTCGTGGTGCCGGTCACCGGTGACCCCCACGGCAGTCAACGTGTTAAAAAGGATTACAATACCAAATCATTCGAATGTAAATTGTGAATTCAATGTCAATATCATTCGAATTATTTTTATTAAAATACTCGATAAGAGCAAAAGCGTTTTTTATTGTCCAATTCTGACAGTCTACGATATAATATAACAATCATAGTCAGAAACAAGGCGTCATTTTATTCAATTATTCTAATAAATTAAATAACGATGAAATATACCGAAAAGCGATATTCGGAAAGGGGACCCATAATTACACGTTGAAAACCGGAAGCTTCCAGCTGAGCGCATACTCCCTTCCTATTCTTTAAATCGGCAAGCAAAGAATTACACGCTTCCAGAAAATTATACGCTACCTACAAGCTTATACAATCGAAGAATTATACGCCAAAATTATAGAGTACGTCGACTGTATAGCGACCTCCGCCTAACCGGAGATAAATCACTCTTGTTAAAAGCTGGACGTGTTTTGACAAATGGAACGATTTCGGCAGAATCGATTTTAGACCTACAGCGAAAGAACAGAAGAAGAATTGTCAATTAATATTGGCTGTTTTGGACCTACGGGTCGTTGAAGTGTAATAGAAGTAGCGATGGGCGTAAGCATCTCAAAAAGTGTGTAGGATTGAACATTGACCAATTAGATTTGAATCGCGTACATTAGAGATATTTTAAAATTGTAAAACAATTTTTACAGCATACACATTTTTACAATTATAAAAGAATAATTTAAAGCTTTAGCTTGAACGCGATTATTTCTTACGCAATTTTTGGATATTTGGCTTTTCGAATTTCTGAATAGTCGAGTCTTTGAATTTTTTAGTTTCTCTAAATACAACAAAACGCTACGAAACGAGGATTTATTTAATATGAAAATAACAAAAAATATTACAGGAGGAACGTTACCTAGAAAATATTTCATTATTTATGATGCGACTTCCCGCTTGAAATTACAAAAAAAAAAAAAAAAACACTTGGAAGAAAAATTGGATATGTCGTTTGTGTAATAAATTGCAAAATATTTCTCGGAACGTAAGGAAACATCAAAACGCTTTATTATCTGGACACGTTGAATTTTTATTAATTCTTTCGTTAATAACACAATTCGCATGCAAACAACGTTGACTCGTGCAATTAATATGCATGCGCTTGTCTATATGTGAAGACGGTAGTACCACGATCAATTACAGCCTAGCAAAAGACGTCAATGTCAATCAGTTATAATACTCGTGGCAAAAGACTACGTTTGCGTCAGGGACTACTACTAGCTTTAGCCCTTTCATCGCTACAGAACCGTATGTGAATTAGAAATACGTTCGCTTTGATTCAACGACCTAAATGCATAGATTATTGCGCTAAAAAGAACTTACATACAACTATTGCCAACTACAATTCGTGCAATTCGTGTTACTTCATACGAAGAAACGTATGCCATCCGTGCCAAAATGTATTGATAAATTACGAGAAAATGGAAATAAGGAGAGTATTGTTCGAAGATGGAATCAAATGTCAGTAGCTGAAATTCACAGTTAACGATAGGAAGAATTACAAATACTATTAACACTGGAATTACCATGCCAGTCAAATTGACTGGTTTTACAATTTTATTTTTAAAATTCCTACTTCGTGTTACATCTTTTTTCTGCGATGATTTTTTCTGCAAAAGAATAATATGATGAATTTTATTTTCTTTTTTATGTATTCAAACTGAAAATAATTTTGTATCAAGGCTACTTATACCGATACCAGTGAAAATGACTGGTACTTGTCGAAGTGTAAAAGGGTGCTGCAATCTGTTCATCGAACCTCAATTAACCAGTTTTTTCGTTTCGTACAACACGTTTTTACAGTTTGTACTGCGTATCATTCGATATGACGATATCAGTTATCAGGAAAATTGCGGATCGATCGCTATCGATCGGTTCTACAATTTTATAAATGTGTCGACCCTCGTTTAGGGATCATTTTAGGGCTCATCGTTAATAATACTAAAAATGTATAACATATGCATAACATGGAATTCCTTCCGTAAGAAATTAATAAATCAATAAATATAAAAATATTGACTGGTTGTGGTAGAAATAGCTTCGTGTGAACTATCGGTAGTTCTAGTGTTAATACAGAAACGACGGATAGTTCTAGTTCTAGAATACAACGTACAATATGTTATTGAAATATGATTTACTACACTATATATTATATATATATTTAAATAATAAAATAAAAATAGTATGATGACATTTTAGATAATATACTAATGAATACCATGCAAAGATTTTTACCTTTACAGTTACGCGAATAAATTACATAAATAATACACAAAAAATTGCATATGTACGTATATTAAGTGTACAAGCGAATAATGAATAATTTTTCAGTACAAGTTATTATTTAAAAGCGTTTCAAGTATCTATCGTTGATTCTATAAACATCTATGAAGTCATCTATCAGGCAAATAACAAGTTCCATCACGGTAAAATGTTGTGCTTTTTAGCTTTTGCTTGCAATAGGCAGGGCACTGACAAAGGAGAACGTACTGTGGAATTGCTACGTGACAACGCTAGACCACACACTGATTCTACGGCGGAAGACATCACGAGGAGTCTCGTTTGAGACGTCTTGCAGCAGCTAGTTTATTCACTAGACATTACGCTTTCCGATCGATGCAACACGCCTTATCAGATACATCTCTTCAATTATAGATACAAAAATCACTCGACGATCGGATCTTGTCCAAAGACATAGCATCTTTTCACGGTGAAATCCGTCACTTGCCTGAAAGATGGCTTAAAGCTATAGAAAGCAACGACGAATACTTTAACCTTAGCGATAAGCCAGCGATATGGGTCGCTGAGTAGCAGGTGAAATTTCCATTGTTTAATTTCTCCGAAACGAAGGTGTTGGACTTTGTGATTCCCACACCTGTCAGGCTTTCACCGCCCAAACATTGTTTACTTCGTTGAATTCAATTCGGAATTTCAATTTTGAAATTTCGAAGGTAAAGTGAGCACGCTATTCAACGTCTTTTGGTAGGTGAATTTGTTTATATATTTTATTTCTATTCGTTTTATATATCTTGTAGCTTCTTTGCAATTGTAACAAATTATTGTTTGCAATTTTTCGATTGATCTTTATAAATTATTATTATGGAAACGAGACCAAAGCGAAGGAACACTGGAAAGAGGAGGGAGAAAAAAGGTGCAGATTATGCGGAAGGGAAGAAGAGGACCTGGGACATGTAATAGAAGAATGTGAAATAACGGGAGGACCAAAAGACATGGAAAAAACACTGAATGAGAATGGAGAAGGACTAACAGAATTAAAAACAATAATAGAGAAGAGAAGGGCAAGGGCAATACAAGACGGGGAGGAAGGACAAGAAGGTAGCACAGCAAGGAGGCAAACGACCAAAGGACAATAATGTGTAGTCATAAGTTGCAATAGTTTGTAGTCATTAGTTTAGCGACTAGAGATAAGGATATGCTAAGGAGTGCAATACAATAAATGTAAGAAATGTAATTCGAAAGTTCGTCCAAAGCCGAAAGGCACGGACTAAAATAAATAATAATAATAATATAAATCATTATTAATTTTATTTCTCAAGATAACGTTGATAATCCCATGAATAAATAATCTACCCAAAAATCTTTAGGTCCTAAAACTTAGGTCTCAGAATAATTGTACTTTCCTCAGAATTGTCAAA
The DNA here is from genome assembly GCF_014825855.1 of Bombus pyrosoma. Classification (NCBI taxonomy): domain Eukaryota; kingdom Metazoa; phylum Arthropoda; class Insecta; order Hymenoptera; family Apidae; genus Bombus; species Bombus pyrosoma. The sequence goes on along the minus strand of NC_057780.1, from coordinate 6,371,693 downwards.
TTTCTTTAAACTTTTTCAAAAAATCCTAGATGTATGAAACCCTGGAATAATTTGTTCAGATATTCGTTTATCACGAAACTTCTTACCTCCAAGCGAATTCCTCTTTTTTCATAACATTCCGTTTAATCTTCACTTTTACCGTAAAAAGTTTTAAACATTTGGCTGGAGCACCGCTTGCATATATAAATTAGGAACTATAATACGTACCTTGCAATTTGTTCGGATTTCTCTAAAGCTCAAAATAAAAAATTGTCGCTATATCTTCTTTCCTCTTTTATTTTTTTTTTTTTACAAACTTTGAGCTTCACTGAGAAATTATTCACTTGTACACCTAGCAAATACGACATTACTCAAGGAACGATGTAATCAAACTTTGGCGGATCTATAGAAAGGAAAAGGTTGAAAGTTACTGGACTGAAATAAATCTTTGGAAAGAAATCGTCGACCTAACAATGGATACAGAGTCAGGGGGTGAAAAATACGAATAAAAACGCTTAATGGGAAATGTAGCATTGTTGTCAACGTGACAATGACTAAGGTGCGTTCAGGGTAATTGTCGCGTGTAACAGTGTTTCCGTTGCGGGTCGAATAGGGCCCGGTGGGTTATGATTCGGATCGAATCCCGTGCATGCGAATCGCCAGCGGGTACAAGGCCCCTGCTCATTGTCATTTGCCGCCACCAGAGTGGTCCTTTTTGCTCGTATCCGTTGAAACCGGCCTTCGAGCCACTGGCTCCGGCAAAAAGCCCGACGAAATTCCGTTGCGATTGAACCATACGCGCATACAAACTCACAGACAGGCACGCACAGGCAAATAATAATGTCTAGCCGATCGAATACGTTCTGGCCAGGGATCAAAGTGATTATCGAAGCAACGAGCCAGCAAAGAGAAGAGCAAATAGCACAGGCAACGACTTTGCGATCCAACGAATCGCAACCAGACCTCGACGAAATGAGGTGCACACGGTTATGGGTAGGAAGTAGACTATTTATGGGAATTCATAGCTCTATAAATAGAAAAATTGCAGAGTAAGATATTTATGCAAATTCATATTTTTATATCGATATAAAGATGGAAAATTGTTTTAGTTGTTACATGTCTGAAAGAGTACCATTCTTTCGGTATTTTACATGTTTTCGTATTATGCGTTCTGTTTCGCAGCTTCCCCATGAATCTCCTAGAGAAGTCCACAGCCTAGTTCAGAAGTACATATTAGAATAACCGTACCTCTCGTTTATGGGGAATTTAAAGGTTTAAGAATGCGCAGAATGTACATAACACGGAAGAATCTATGAAACATTTGTAGAACGTGGTAGATGAGGTAAGTTTCCTCTCAGATTCTATTTTTCTTGGTGTTATTGAGTGGAAAATGATCCGAAGCAAGGCGAGGAATATTATCAAGCTGATAGAAGGAATAATATAAATTGCAGGCCTGAGAATAAAATAATACGCGAACGATAAGCTTTGATCGTAAACTAGGCAGAAATTGATACAATTCGAGGAGAGATCGTGGCGAAATATCGAAAGAAAATTTGGCAAAAAATACGAACGAAAGCCTTGGGACAAATATTCAAAATGAAAACTAAAAATTAAGTTGTCGAGTTGATCCTAAAGATCGGTACGATCGATATGTTTATTAGATCAGGATCGTTGCTGATGGAATATTTTGCATCGATAAATTTACATGGATAATTTCAATATAAAGTATCACCTTCTGAAATTATCCTCGAAGCGAAGTGAAAACGCGATAACTAAAAAAAGAAAAAAGGAGGTCGACTCTGACTGGTCGGTTCTCGTTTCTTCGTATACATTCCATGGTCATTAAGTGTGTAAAAAATAATGAAAGCGATCGTTCCTTTCCATCAACTTTAATTCTACGTAGGCTGTTCCGCAACTGCGCCCGCAATTGTTACCGTCACGCGATTCGATGTTTTGCGATCTCAGATACCAAAAGGGTATTGCCCTGAAGATTCTCAATTCAAGATGTTCAATCGCGAATTAAACGTACCGATGATTCCAGCATATAGCCGCGTAACACGCACCATGTAAATTCGAGACTTCGTACTTGCATGGTTTTTATCGAGCTTCGCCTATAACGTAGTGTAATTTAGGATTTAGTGGATTAAAGCTTGCTATCTAGATTTAATTACGTCCACTTTGCATGCGAAGAGATTAAAGTTACACGTTCTGATTTTATTAAAATTCTTTCGACACGATGGAATTTAATTATTAGATTATTATCATCTGAATTGTATTACATCCATTTTGTATGCAAAGAGACTAAAATTGCGATCTCTAATTTTACTGAAATTCTCTCGGAACAATGGAATTTATTTGTTAGATTATTATCATATACAGTAGATATATGAAATATCATTCGCTGTCTTGGTTGAACCTTTTGAAACGATGAAACTTCGCTACCAATTTATCTGAATTTCTCGATCGTATATAATTTGCGAGTAATAGCAGCTAGTAGTTCCCGTTTCCTCGAACGATAGCAATCGTTAGTTTCAGCTGATATTTCACTTCTGAAAATTATCCTTGCACAACAGACATCAAATTCCTTAATCGTGACGTATTTAGTTAATTCCTATAACAAGCGCTACATATTTTCGTACTGACGGCACTACCATGGTACGTTCAATGATCAGGCTTAAATTTGCGCTACTTGAATTCAGTTAAATGTACAAAGTCTCAGCGGGAGATCGGTGAATAATTCTCGAGTGTATGGTGCTTAATGAATTCACACTTTTGAACGTGAACTCGATCGACGGAAAATCGCAAATCGATTCTTTAAGGCTAAATTGCGCTATTATATATAGTTTTATATTTTGTATTTCAATAAATACAATTACTTTGATAAATTGAAATGACGAAAGAAATTTCTTTTCGTATCTTCCAGCTAGAGATTTTTCTTCGATTCTTTTCTTTCGTCCTTTTCAACGTCCAATATTCATCGTCATAATTAACAGTCGTCCGTCAATGTTAGCAAATAGAAAAGAGGATATATCGACTGTCAAAGACGTTATGAATTTTCCAGACGAAGCAATATTTATTGTCTGATCCGTGTAAGTAAATCACGTTTGAAAAATAAAAGCAAAGTACGGTAAAGAGCGCAACTGAAGAGATGTTTCAGTGAAGAAGTGAAAGATTTTTATGGAAGAGAAATTGATAAATTACCAGAAAGGTGGGGCATGGTCGTACATAATGACGGTCATTATACAGCAATTTAACGAGAAAGGTAAACGCATTGCGACATACACCATCATTCAAGAGTATCGGAGTGCATACTTATTTGTTTCTTTTTCTTCTTACAGGACTTTTTTTATAAAATTATAGATCAAGAGACTTTAATGATTTTATTATTAATATTATTATTGCTTTCGTAGAATATTATTAAGTTAAAAAAAATAACATTTGATAAGTTAACGATCATACGTCAGATCAATATAATCTACCGGTGCTGTTTAATTATTTCAAAAGTTATTTTTCATTTATTTTTCATCCTCTAATCTCAGGTTGTTCTTTTCATTGCAAAATTCAAAGAAAAATTCAGAGATCAATTTGGATCGGAGATCTAATTGAATTCGAATGAGATTAAAATAGTATCTAATTGAATTGAAATAAAATCTAATCGAAGAAAAAGAAAATTCAAACGACGCAGACTTTTCTGAATGTCATTTGAATTTCATTAAGATTACTCGTACTCGAGCAAGCTAATTAACTTGTCTGATTGAAGTCGAACGAGTATTACACGAAGTTTATCGGTGGCTTTAAATGGTAGTTTCCGCACTGTCGAATAAAAGGGTCGCTGGATTTCTCGCGTAAAGAGAGAAGTACTTACCTGATCTCCTTTAGAAGCCTGGTCGAGATGTTTTCGGTGCAGACGTAGTTCTCGATATACCTGTGCTGATTTTCAGGCAGGCTACAATTAATGCTAGGCACACAAAGAGTCATGAAATGGGGTCTCAGTCGGCCGATCGTGTATTTGGCGATGTCGGTGATTAAAACAGTTGTTGCTGCTCCAAAACCGAATATGCCAATCTGAAATATCAGAAATATTACTGTGAGCATCTAGTACGAATTATGAGAATTGTACAAAATTATAAGAATTGTGAATTAGAATAATATGATTATAAACAATGTTAAGAAGATTTTTATTTACAGATAGCACGCGTGAAGAAACTAAGGAAGAATTCTCTACTATGAAACAAATACATTTTAATTTTTAATAACGTTGAAGTCAATTGAGACATTCGAGTATTCTTTGAAATTTGTATCACAGGAATACAATTCGTTTCCATCTTTCTAATATACGAATCTGCTAGTTATTGTTATATTTAAATTTTGGAATTTCAAAGACATCTGAATAAACACTTTATTGTATAAGTTCGATCTTTAAAATAGGACTGTTTGCGTTTGTAGATTTCCTTCTTTCTAATATATTTGCAACAAATAACAAAGAATCTTCCAAATATTGACAGAAAAGTTTCAGGACTGTTCTCACGAAGGTATACAAGGGAAAGAAAGGTGTTAAAAGCGTGGGAAGAAAGGTTCTTCTTAAGATGGTCACGAGCTTTCCTTGGTTCCACGATGTGATCTTAGGATTCTATCTGTTTTCTATTTCATTTCTATTTCATAGTTTGAATATCTATGGAAGAAAAAAGAGTTGATACACTTTATATGATAATAGAAAAATATCTCGAGAGGTGTACCTTTTCATATGCACCCCATAACCATGGTGGTATGTTGTAGCCAAATAATATCTTCGTCGAATCTGCGTCACAATGCCTCGCGTAGAGATACTCTCCGATTATCATCTGCAACAAAATTTTTCTCCATGACAAAATATCACACTTTATGGTTAAATGATGACCAAGACACATTTTTTCTTTTCTTTGACACGTTTACTACGTATGTCTCGTATAATCTGCGTTGGTACATACTTTCACGATATCTACGACGATACGAAGTTTTAAATGGGAGATATAGATTAGAAATCACGATGGTCATTTGTACAAGGTATTTCAGTTTCTTCCGGTCAAACTGTGGCAAGATATTTTATGGTCATAAATGAAAGGAAAATATCCCGCTGCTTTAAAATATTCACCGTACCAATAGGAGATTGTCAGTGGTAAAAAATTAAATTTACTATCCAACCAAGTTCACTTCGATTTTGCTTCGTCTTCACGAACAAGAACCTCGCAAGTAGGTTCAAACATTCATCGACTAAATTCAAAACGCAAATAAAATAAAAAAAACTAAACGATACTTTTGCTCTGAGAACGCGTAATATTTCCAAATATAATAAAACCTCGAAGCGGCAAATCACATGCCACGAAAATATTGATAAATGGTAAAAAATGTTAAACAGAAATCACACAAGCTACAAGACGTTTCATTAAATCATTATAACGTGATTCACTGTAGAAACTTGGCCCATCTATACCAATAACATTCTACACAATCTCTTCCTTCCATTACCATCGAGCATCATCTAAACTACAAATCAGTCGCTTTCTCTCTCTCTCTCTCTCTCTCCCTCTCCCTCTCAACCGCAAGAGAATGATTCGCAAAATCAGCGAAAGCTTCTGAAACCTGGCGTTTCACCGAATGACGAGCATAAAACACGCCTGTCTATCTTAGCTATCAACCACATGGAAACGAAGGTTCACCTCGCCATGCCATAAATAAATGAATTGTTGGAAGATACGAAAAATCGACCGAGTCCCTTTTTCTCCCTGTCCTGTCTCGCTCTTAGAAGAAAAGGACGTCGGAACAGGTAAAAACGAGGGAACCTGCCGTTGTATTTCATTCATTCGTGTCGTCATTCGGTCTTGTATCACCTGGCGACCTTTATCTGGAATCTGGCCGGTTAACCCACTTTTTGTTGGGGCCGTAACAGATCGCTGCAAGTCGGAGGAGAGATTACCAGCTTGGAAATGCTCTCAAGAATTTCGAAGTCGTCGCCTTTTCCCCACGGGTTTTTAATCGTAGATTATGCCCTCGGGACCCTCGCGCTGCTATTGATTAATCTTCGAGAGAAGAAGGAGAAGAGAACTGGTTAGGAAAACTACAGGCGAAGAAGACGGACGATAAGTCACGTCATATAGAATTCTCTTCTTTCTTTCTGACCTTATGTCATTTGATCTCCCAAAAAGACGAGTCTGCCAAAGATTTATGAAATTTTATGAAACGAGCAAGAACATATTTGCGTTCAACGTTTACTATTATACTTAACGTCGTATTCAGATTCTTCTGTACAATGGCAACACGATATTAAAATCACAAGATCAACGAAAGTATACTCATCGTGTTTTCCTCTTATGCTCTTCGCATTGTCCCTACGAAACTTCATCAGACTTAAGTCTTTCGACATAACACAAGTTCATCGAGTGAGAATATTTACCGTTCGTTTATCGAGTAATAATTATCGTTCGTCTATCGAGCATATTAATTAATTACCGTATGTCAACCGAATAATTACCATTGTCTATCGAAGATTTAGTTATCGTTTTGTCTATCGAAGAGCTAGTTATCATTTTGTCAACCGAAGAATTTTATATCCGTCAGTCCGTCAGTCAATTGTCAATATCGAAATCAAGTAAAATTTGAATAAATCATTACATGTTGTTAATTTACTTTCGAACAGCTTTGATCCTCTCCCGTGCCAGTATTCCCGCACATAGCAGGTTAGTCAGTTAACGCTACCTTCTCGTCGGCAACTAAATAGAACGTAACAATACATATAGATAAAATTTGTGGTTTCGACTTAACACAAGTCCCCTTTGTTTTTAACGATTTTATATTAAAATACTCCGCGTGTGTGCAAACGCCTTAACAGCTATGTCCTGGAACAACGAAACGAAATGATACCAAGAAGATATAATACACTGATCTATATAGTAAATTAAGATGTAGTTTTGCAGAAGAAATAAATAAATGAATAGTGTTACAGTATTAAAATTTCTAACCGAACTGTGATATTAAAACGTACACCTATCGCGTTCTTCTTCAAGTGAAATCAGATTAATGGCTAACCATGTCCCTAGCTTAGAGGATTGCAGAATCTCTCGACTCCTGCGTTTTTAATTGCCTTAACGTTTTACTTTCCCTTGTCATCGTTTGATTGATACGTCGGGTATTGTAAGACGAGGAGTATGCCCATGTTAAGAGTTTGATGCAAGGGAAATCGAGCGGTTCTGAAAGGATTGATTGATTCGTGGATGATTATGTATTTAGTCGCATAGTATATGGTTCCGTTGATGATACATAGCGAATGAAGTGCTGCTGATTGTATGAAGCCGTTTATTTGCCGTTTGTAACGTGGTTAATGGATATCACGGCCGGCATTGTGCGTGGGTCGCAGTAAATTACGGTTTCTAGGATTTCAATTGAATAGTGCATTCCTATATAATCTTACCTCGTCATGTCACGATAATGAGCAGTGAAAGGATCGGTAAGATGATGGATTGAAAGAACAGAAGGGAGAAAATAATGGAAAATATCAATTATTCGCCAATTCGATATATGTAGTGGCACGTGAGTCGACGAAAGATTCGAATCGGCAGAGACTCGTATTATTGCGCCTTGGAATACCAGCGTTGTTTTGGTTTGCTAGCTTCAAAGGTAAACGAACTCCGGACAAAATATTATCTGTAATCGTCAGCCGAAGTTACATTTCAACTTTTTGTAATAACACCTATCGATATAAATAGACGAACGTGCTCTCTAGGACAGTCATATAGTCGAATAGCTAGTCGAAAAGCGAGCGTAGAGTTGGACAGTAGCATTGGGCGAGCGACGATTACGACTGGCATACGCTATCTCAGTATTTGTATTTACATCGATTTTAGTATACACGGACTGTTACAATTTTATCACTCGTCTCTTCATTAAACAAATCAACGCGTTTAAATACCAGTTCAGGTATATTAGAAGAGTGGAATTTTTTGCGATATAAATTTAAAAAAAAAGAGGATCAAGTTTTGATCCAGATATAACCCGATCCTTCTTCTGCGATATTTTTCAGGATAACACCATGTTCCCTTTGCATGCAATTTGAATGAAATACGTTAATAATATCTTTACGTCATTGTCAGTATAAATGTATTACTTCACTTGGACATATTCCACTGAAAAATAATGTTAAATATAATCGACGCTATGAAGAATACAAAAATTATTTTTATAAAATTACCTTGATTTTGATGTAACACAGACGTTCCAGTTAATTAACTTCGATCCTCGTTACGATCGTACGTTAATTAATGCGACTCTTGTTAATGTCAATTGCCTTTTTCAACGTTATACATATCGTATTCTTTTACCGACCAACCAGTGAATTAAAATATCAGTTTCGTCGTGAAAGCAATCGACCCATCCGCCTGTCTACCTTTCTTTGAGCTTGAGAAATAAGGGGATCAAAGCTCTGTTCCTACGAGCCTTCAGGGGTGTTGCGGCGAACCCTTCTCAGATTCCTGACGAGCCAGAAACAGGTAGAAAATTCACGGCTGAATGAAACGGTTTCACGCGGACCAAGACGCAAACAAACGACTTCGGATGGAATTCTCGTGAACAGCTCGGCTTAGAAGGGGGATCCGTTGCTAACAAGGGCCTGCTTATTATTTCAAGTGCCACTATACACGTTCGCGGACAGATCGAATGGCAATTTAATCGGCGAACAAGAAAGGATTGTGTGCTTGATCGCGAAGACAATCGTGAGAAATGTTTTCCTTTCCATCGTCATTTATGATTCTCTTCTTGCTTATCGATTATTTTTCGAAAATAATACGCACTTTCCTTTTTTATATTTTTCATCGCAAAAATGCGACGGAACGTGGCTGTGTATTTTCTATAAAAAGGAATTCCACGAATAAAACGGATCATTTTCGTATCGCGATAATAATGCAGGAAATTTCGATGTAGCAAAAGTTTCAGAATTGCGATACCACGTAACAGGAAATTAATTTATGATAAAAAGATCTTGTATATCGTAGAGACAATTCTCCAGATAAGCCAACGCGTGTTGTACCGTGCAATTTTGTACCGTGAGTCGTTCAAATCGCATAATATCCGCTATCCTACCAACGATAAAGTAGCATAGTATATTTAAAGAAACAGAAATAACAGTGAAACGTTTAAAAATCCTCCCTCCTTTATCCACTAATAAAAAGTACGGTATATCGAAAGAAATAAAAGTCACCGCGGCATCTCTAAAAATTCTGCATTTCCATTTTTACCCAGAGATACACAGCGGTATAAAATATTTAAAGAAATAAAAATAATCTTGAAATCTCTAAAAAAAAAAAAAAAAAATTACTCGCATGACTCCTCCTATACGTAACAACTTTCGTAAGTAAAATCGTTTCGCATTTGTCTTCCAAATAATGGAGATACAATTAAAAGCAATTAGAGTTATTGGGTGCATCCTATACGCGCTTAAGTCCATAATGACAATGTATCCAGTCATTCATCATTAATCAATACTTACATATAACCTGTCATTCGCCGACAGTTTGACATGTATATACCACCACTGAGATATTTCTTTCAGCTTATCTACGATCGCGTTTGACCAACGAGACGAAACGAAAATGAAAGAGCACGAGATTAACGAGTAGCCTTACGATAAGGGAAAAGGAAGCAACTTAACCAAAGAATTCAGGTGAACGACGTTATTAACACATTAAAGGACGCTGATACGGTAAATGCATAATCTATGACCAAACCGGAAAGTCACTGATGTAACAGTCTTCTTACTCTTACTATTACGGTCAATTTATTTACGACATTAGAACGGTTCTGACATTTACAAATTGATGGCGATGACTTTCATTTTGTCGTTCGTTCGTTCAATTTAACATACCGTTGAAAATAATCGCTCCAAATGTATTTATACTTTTATAATGTTTCTTTTAATCCGTTAATTGAGAAAGAATCATTGAATCGAAGGAGCAGTTCAGACGATCGGTATTATTCTCAACGTTGTCAATATTTAAAGTTCTCGGCATTATCGTAAAGAATCCTCTAGACTCTAGACGATCAATGGTTGGTAACTGGTGGTACAAGCGGAAGGGAGGTGATTCTACGCGAAAAAAGAAGTCGAAAATATAGAATAAACATTTTTCGTTCGAGGCTTTGTTTTCGAGAAAATCGACCTTGAATTTTCGCTCGGTACGCGTGCACCTTATCACGTATATCGTCAATACGGTGTTGAGAATCTTAAATATTGACGATAATATCGATCGTCCGAACGCTTCTTTACATAACAATTCCTTGCGATCTTGTTTCAATCGATTTACATTTGCCAAATCTCTTTTTCTGATTTTTACAAATAAATTATATCGCGCGTAGAAAGAAGTTGAGCAACGTGAATGTTCATGGAGTCAAAAGGATTGAAAATATACTAGAACGTATCGACTAAGATCTATTCCCTGTGCATTATCCCGCACGTCACTCGAACGTCACTACTCGTTATCCCAACCCTAAAGACCATTTATACATTCAACTAATAGAACAGAGCATGTAGCAAATGGTTACCATTTAACGACACCAAGAATAGCTCGGATAGCTGTATGACGTGCAATCCAATTATCCGAAATTTACCGCCGAAAATGTAACTGTCTTGAAGTAGTCCCCTTGATTATCCAATTAACCAGCTTCGAGCGTGTAACAGCGCGAACACGAGAACCGGCATATAACCGTCCAAAAATACAACCTAGCCGGGCCGTGCATCGTTCCATTACCGATCGTCCTATTTGTTTTTCCCGCCAGTCCCTCGGGGGTGTCTATCACCGAGAAAACGGCGAACGAAAAAGGCTAGGGAGCACGACACCCTTTAATCTTTCTCATTACGTTATTACAGGACCCCTTTGTAGCGTGATTACCACTCGGAAAGGTTGACTGGCAGTCGACGCGACGGAATGGACGCAGGCAACGCGGTTTCAAGAACCTCTGAACGTCCTCGGGCTCCGCTGTTCCATCGACTGTTGTTGGTCAAAAACAAGCAAAGAGAAACGAAGAAGCGTCTTACCGCGCGGTTTCAGGAATTTCCAGGCGTTCTGCAGGGGTCCTTCGATTCTGGTGTTTCATCCAGTGTGTTCTCTTAAGGCGCGTTTAAACCGAACGTGCAAGGAACATAGAAATCAGGGACCCGTTGGAAACCTAAGCTAAGCTGTGCTACGCTGCGCAAAGTTTGCAACCGAAGTTCCCTTCGATACGTTGTACATATAGGGAGCTGCGAATGAAATATTCGATGACAGAAATGCATGTACTCATAGAAATCTATATATAGAGCGTTTGGTCGCCCCGATTTAGGCTACGATTACAGCGTGGATAGAGCGCTTCCACGAATAGAACATCAGAAGGATCGAATACGTATACCGATAAGAATGTAATATGCATATTTGATTGGCGTGACTTAGGCTACGGTTGCAGTGGACGCGTGCTCTGACGAATGAAACGTCTGAAGACTGAGATGCTTACACTCGTAAGAGTCTATATACCTATATACATACGAAGATATGTAATTGGTCCGATGCTTGTTGCTTGCTGTCTTGCTACAGTTACAATGTATGTGTGTTCCGAGTGAAACGTCTGAAGATCGAAATGCAAATATAATTGATAAGAATCTATATATAATATATATATACATATTTGATTGCTCTAATTTATCCTATGATTACAGCGGATCCGTCTTCTAACAAACTGTCATTCTAATAAATGAAACACGATGACCGAACAATTGAAGAACGATATAATCGCTCTCGTACATCTAATCTATATACTTGATTATTCCGACGATACTTACATTTCTACAGTTACTGTCATAAGAATCTATACATTTGCAGGCAACAATACGTCAAAACACGTACTCGCTGTGACCATGGCTTAAGAAGGTACAAAGAGGGTCGAAGAAGCGTCATGCCACTTGCCACTTGCCACACAGTTTCAAGAATCTCTAAGCGTCCTTCTGCTCTCGTGTTCCATCGACTGTTCGACTAAAGCGAAGCATAGAGAAGCGAAGCATAGAGAAGCGAAGAAGAGCAAAGAGGATCGAAGTAACGCGTTGCCCGCGGTGACAGCGTTAATTCGAACATCGTGCGTACGACGAGCCGCAAAGCCGAAGCAAAATAGACCCTGACACGTTTCAGACACAGGCTGCCTCCGGAAATTTGCAGACACGCGCATGCATCCGGAACGATATCGCGAACGACGATCGCGATATCCTTCGCTCGCGTTGGTCGCTTGAGAATACCTTCGAATTCCATGGAAACGTGAATAAGAAGAGCTTTTGTGCAGCGATAGTAGGACGTCGTAACTCGGTATCAAGATATCGACAGGACGGAGTTTGCGAGCGTTGAATAAGATCGAGGAGATATCGAGGGTTGAATAAGTAAAGGATTCGATCTGTCATGCTTTCTTTGTGTGTCTGAGAGACTTGCTCGTTACCGAGGAATGCTATCGTCGGAGTAGACCTCGCTGAATTTGCTGCGGTTTTAATATAATTCTTTATAATTCGATACAAGTAAAACTCACATACGTAAGCGAGGAATGGGATGCGAACGCTTCTGCGAATTTAAATTTTTATCCATATAACTGGAGAAATGGAACGTACATGGACATTTCTCTTATCCATCAAATGTTGCAAGGAGTAATACGTTTTGAATATTTTATACGTTCTTGCGCGTTTAAATTTCTCGTATATTGACAAACACGGTTTTGACGAAATCTTATCCTGACCTGAAATTGTTATTTTCAACTTTGACCTACCCTACATAACGCAGTCGCGACGATCTTATAACGGCATCAAAGAAGTTGCAAAATGTTTCGTACGATACGCGTAACATATCCAGAGAAGATGCATCTGCGACTGTTCCAATGCTTTCTATTTTTCTAACGATACCCATAAAGATCTACTTCGTTGCATATTCCAAAAATCATACCTAATTTCGCAATTCGACGCTGGCTTTCGAGAGAAAAAAGAAAGATCCAAACTACTCGCCGATAATTTTCGGTTCTCGTTTACAGATATCCGTATCACGCATCGCTGAAGATAACTATAATGTTGTAAGACATATCGTGCAAACATCTATAAATACCATGCAACTATCTATGGAATTCGAACGATTTTCCGCCATAATCCTATGTATAGGAGACTACGTGGAGGAAATATGAAAATATTCGCCGAAGCAACGAAGAGAAGGCCCCCGGGGACACACACGCATCTGTTCAGTTTCCTTTAGTGGGTAACGACCCCTTGGTAGCCCGAGCCTGGCCCGAGTGCAGTTTCCAAGGATGCAAATAGAGGATGCAGTCTCTTCTGCCCTCGCTCGGCAAAAATACATCAGTGTGCACGTGCACCACTTCCAGATACCGTAAATCGATTCCCACGACCACCGAAACTTAACGAATGCACTTCTTTCGTCGTTGCATCCCACATGTGCCGACATCCTTATGCGGTCACACCTATATGTATACGTGTCTTCGTCTCAATCTTACACCTATATACGCGTTTTCGCTCCGTTCTTTCTACTTTCCTCCTCTAGTCATTCCTTTCCTTTTTTTTATTTTTTATTTTTTTTTTTTGTTAACTCTTTCTCGCTTTCCATGTATGTTTCTTTCGTGGACTGATGGCTCGTCGACAGGAGCTTGAGAAGCACGTCGAAAATATCTAGCGATATATTAGATCTACGCGGAGGATCGTATCTGGCAAGGGCGAGAGCAAGAAACAGATAAAGAACAGCTGTGGCGGCGGTGTCGTCAGGAAATTAGATAAAAAGATAGGAAGCTTTTTTTTTTATTTCCTCGCGAGACTACCACTTGCCGACATCTCAACTACTTCGAGGAGCGTCACAAATCTGTGTACATCTGGAAGACGACAGGGTCTTTTTCGACATCGAGTACATTTCAGTCTTTAACCATTTCACGCTCGATATTTCACATACGCAACATTCTGCTTTCATATTGTAAATTCTCCGTGAATATTTACGCGAGTTTATATTTATATCGATATAACTGGAGGAAATTAATTTCGTTTGTTTCACGTATCGTAATCGCTATACATCGAACCTTTTATATATCTTTCGCATGCTTGCTATTACTATTACTGTACTATATTTTATTGAGTATATTTTATGTTATTGATATTGTATATTTACGATATTTTGTCAGTATCACCTAATGACAAAATCCACAATCACTTAGTTTCCAACCCATACTATACAGTATATTTGCACGCCTTTAAGTTTCTCATAATATTCAGAGTCCATTTATTAGTTTTAATTAACTAAACGATAGGTATATTTGTTCCTGGTGAAACTGGTTTCAAATTTTAGTATATTATATAAAATCTTGTCTTTTAAATAAAAAGGATAAATAGGAAAAGTACAATACAATTAAAGAGGAGAATTTTAAAAAAAGATTAGGAAATTATGAGAACAAATACGTAACGTGCGAGTTTCATAATCATGTGTACGATTAATTTTGTTTATACGAAAGTTACGCAAACAAACGGAAGAAATATCGAAAAATATTACGATCACGAGAAAAATTATGACTGAATAACTTATCAACGGATGTCGCATTATCGTCGCTCATTGATAATCAAAAATCGTGGAACCTTCATTATCAAAACTCACATAATTCCAATGCTCTTATTATCTAAATATTTTATTATCAAACACTTTTTTTTCCTGATGACCTTCTAATTACTTTTTTTTTTCGACCAAGAAACGATCTATGCTTCGTTAACTAGAGAATTATTTTTTTTTCAGTAGAATCTTTATATAATTTCGTAGACGTGAAATTCCTTTAAAATGAATCATAGATGGTATGAGTTTTCGATTTATTAAATTTCATTTCTACGATTTTTAGATAGAGATTACGATAATAAAGCGGAATTATAGTTAAAAATCAGATAGCGTTGGCAAATTTTAAAGATAACGTTAAGTGGAACATTAAATATTGACCTTCGTCGATGATTCATTTTGCATAGAACACTGTTGCGTAAAATATCAGAACATTTAGATATATCATTGCTAAAAATTGCGCACAGAAGAAAAATGTAAAAAACAGAGACATATTTTATCTCTCAATTTTTTACGATGAAACATAACTATATTTGAAGCTTATTTCCTTAAAATTCTATTAGCTGTTCCTTAAAAAAAAATTCGCACACGTAACATTTCTGAATATCTTTGTAAAATTTTAATTAGTCGAAAGTTCATCACGTAATGAGTAAATAATTAACTCAACTGGCTTGAATTAATTACGATACACAAGCTGAATCATTAAAGACTATCACCTGGAACGATTCCTTACCTGTTGACTTTTTCAAAAAATATTTAATTTGTCAAATGAAATAGATGAACATTGTTTTCGTTGAACTTCGTAAATGCCAATTTTCATTGCCTAAAGGAAAATAAATAATCTGGAAAATTCAAGTGTGCTATCTTTTTCGTTTCCCAATTATTATTTAAAAAAGTAACTTGAAGTCTATTAACCGTTTATTTCGATAGTTGTGCCTCTTTATTCACTCGAATAATATGTATATTCTATTACATTCCCCCTACAATGAGTTCTTCTGTTGTCGATAAGATAAAAAACACAATAGTGGGCAAATGAATTAATAAATGGATATTACGAAGAGGCCTTGAAAGGGGAAAGATCATCGGTATTCCATAAACAAATATCAAAATCCAATTAACTGGCATGTAAAAAAACTTTAAGTTTGACAAACAAGAAAATATAAAATATTTGTTTTGTCTTATCCGTAAAGAACGTTGCAAAAATAAATCCAAAATTAACGAGAAGGCGTATCCACTAATCTTAAAATTAATCTGTAAAATATTTACTTCTTTTCTTATTTCCCTTATTTCAATGGCATAGAACTACAATAGTCACTGCAATAATTAAAATGATTTAAATATAGAATACAGAACGATGACTCTGTTAATTTAAAATTAGAATATCATCTTTCCCCATAGAATATCATCACAATATACAATTAGTATATATATATATATATAATTTGTAAATAAAATAAAAATAAAAACACCTGTCTTCCTCATAAAATTCCCTCGTTTACGTTCTAATTCTTTCAAACTAAACCGCTAAGGACCGTAACAATGTTAAAATACATCATCAAAAGAATCCTAAAAAATATAAACTGGCTTTTAAAAAGCCTATTCAGTCAACATGGTAGTCAGCTGTTTTCGGCATTGCTGGCGCGTCAACGGTATCATTTTCGAGATTTAAATTCATCCTGTCGGCGTTTCTCACACACCGCGTGTCCCCTTGTATATTTAAGAAACACCTCGTACAAAATATCCCGACCGTAAGAAACACGAAAAACGATAGCGACGTCGTCGAGGTATCGTCTGACGCTTCTTTTCGGACCAGGGAAATGAAGAATCACAGCAGGTGACTCACCGTGCATATAGGAAGTAAAAGACCAATGACGTAGAGCATCACGCTGGTTACAGTCGACGTGTGGAACGGATGATATAACGACTCGTCATTGCAGAAGAATCCCCGCTTGTACGGTTTGCCGAACAGGAAAAACATCAGCACCGCACCAGCCACTGCAAACAGAAAACGGACCATCAGATGTCGATCGCCGCCTGTGCCATTTTGATTCAATATTTTTGATCGGTGATGACGCCACCTTTGTATCGTGTCATTGCTCGCGAAGGCGAATGACGCTACGTCGTGTTGGCGTCACGCGAATTGTTTTCAAATGACGTCGGAGATATTGGCGAATTTCAAGGAAAAATGTTTTAATCGCAGCTGAAGTTTGCACGTATGACCTCGAGCCAGCACGATACAATTGTACGCGTAGAATGGAACTGGAGAATTTTTCTCATGATATTGGGTTGGCAACTAAGTGATTGCGGATTTTGTCATTAGCTGGTATTGACAAAATCCGCAATCACTTGGTTGCCAATTCAATAGAATGAAACTTTTCTGTCCGAGGCTTAGTTTTCGAGAAAGTCGAATTTGAAAATTTACCGAGTATACTTGAACATGATTGTACAGCAGAAAATCATCGGTAGGATGTTATTCTACGTGCGAAAATAGGTCGAAAATGTAGAATAAAATTTTTTCATAAGACGCTCGGTTTCCGAGCAAAGCAAACTTGAAAATGTACCATCCGCGTGTAACAGATCGATTCTTATCTAAACACGAACAGACTCTACTTTCGTGAAGATGCAACTTTAAACGGAAAAATTTTGTTCCAGATTTGTTCACCTATTTTCGCACGTAGAATAGCCTCGTAATTATTTACTCCTGTCTGTAGTCGATACTTAGTCGAATTCACATATATCCAACGAATACCCAAAATTCTCTCGAAAACTAAATTTGAAAGGAGAAAATTTTATTCTATATTTTTCCCTTCCCATTTTTTCGTAAGAAATCACCTCGTACTCGCTTGTACATGTTACTCGACTGCGCCCTGTATATTCTATATGTCTATAGCTATATTTTTGCATCTTTCGATTTATCAAAAATGCATAAAAATCCGCAGTTCATTTATTTTCTACTTCTTCTTTCAAAGATAAGATAAATCTAAATCAAACTCGAGGCGAACTGAGGACATAATTTTTTCTTTATTTCCCAAATTCTTTTAATGTGTGTTCGTGTATATATGTATATATATCTAACATAATGTGCATATTATTTCTCATGCTACCGCGCGTAGCTATTTATATGTATGCAGTACAACATGATGTAACGCTACACGACTGCCTGGAATACGACTATGTACTCACTCGAAAGATTACTTAATTAATACAGTAAGCGGAAGAAATATGGTGAGATCGTTAAATCAATGAAGCATCGGATTCTATGTACTCGTGTCTCAAGTTTCGCTCGAGTCAGATTAGGATTTGACGTTATGACGCACGAATTAACAGAAATCTGCCAAGATAATAATTTCTGATTTTATTATGTCAACGACAGTAGCGTTGCGCATCAAATATTTTCTCGCAATGTCCTCGCACGTATAAGCTTGTACACTCGTGTTGTTCAAGGTCAATTGCATTAACTCAGCGCGAATACCGTTACGCTGTCAAATATTTCAGTTTTATTGTTGCTGGTTCGTACAACACGCGATACGTACATAATTTCTAGCTAATTATAAAAATAATTGAGCTAATTATAAATAATTGAAAAGAAGAAGAAAGTTTCGAATTATTTCAAAGCATTGCCCGAATATGTATAAAGGCCATTTGCGAACGATTTGCTTAAAACTTCATCTAAAATGAAAGCTGTGTCTTTTTTTTCAATTTTTACATTTCTATCAGATTCTCGTTATCATTGGATAGATTTTTCATAAACGTACAGAACAACAATTGACGCTACCTTAAAGGAACCTGACCAAACTTGCTAGTTCCGAGTGTCATCGTACGTGCATAAGTAGAAAGGAGATTTATGGCGCTCGTTGCGAATAGCGATACATACATCGTCCTTGACATAAACGAGACATCATCGTATTACGCGATGACTATCCGTGTAATGATAACTAAATTTGTTGCTCGTGCGCGCTCGTGCGCTAACTACGGTACTGCGCGATTCAAAATATGTGCGCTTCTTCCTTGTTTGACAATCGCCTGACACCACGTTTGACACGTGCTCTGTCTGCATTTTAATTGACGTACAAACATAACGAAACGTTAAACTGCCGATCGAAGGTTATTATTCAATTAACGCTGGCGCACGAAAAATGTCGAAACAAACAGGTGCAAAATTTATCTTTCGTTATGAAACTTTAAACATGACAACGTTATAACTTGAATCGTAATGTACGTTGCAACTCGCGATTCATATTTCACATATTTGAATAGCGTTCTATCACTAGGTACACGACTGAATATTGCAAGAAAATTCTTTCAACAAACTTTAGAAGATTGTTTCGTCTATTAGAAAATCTGGTTAACAAGATCTCCGCTTAGAATTTCTTTATCGTTCGATCATCTTCGTTGATTCGTACATCTTATTGGGAATATGCTTACGTTTGTTACCAGAAATCTACCGGAAAAATTCTCAACCTCATATATTCCACTTATATTCTCAACGATCTTTCCTATGCTTATCATCGCTGTCGCAATTGCCACGAATAATCGATAAAAAAATCCCTACAAAACACTTGATCAAAACCGCCTAACAACTGGCGTCTCCTCCCACCTTGTACGAGCTTAGAAACGCCACGCTGAAAGATTATACGGCACATTAAAAGGCACACCCTGTTTCAACGGAACGTACGTAAGTACAACTTTATCAGTTGCGATTACTGGCCGAACCCAGGCATAATAAGTCAACGAGTCGATTTTCATAATTCGCCGATCACCAACGCAGTTGCGTCACATTTCAGCCAGATATCGAGCAGAGATTACCGGTTGCGTCGATTCAATTTTTCTTTTTCACCCGGAACGATTCCACAAGCGAGCGGACGATCAACCGTGGCTACGATAATTCGAAAATTGAACAGCAGTTCTCTTATCTGTCGCGCATTGCGTTTGCCGCGCAACGAGTTTCCATAATTTTCGATAACCATGGGCCGATAAGCTACCGAGGATCCGTCGTTCGCGCTATCTATCGCTACTATCTAATATGAGATGGCAACGCGAGGCGAAAAGGGGCGGAAAAATCAGGAATAAACCGGCGTGGTGAAATTATGGCGTAGCAGCCGATGGAACGCTGACGCTGTTATCCTTCGCTGTTTACTCGATGAAAATCGTGAGATGCCTCGCCTCCGCTACCTGGAAATACCTCGGCTCGACCGAGTCAGCTATTAAGATAATTGTCAGGCTCGCTTTTAAGCAAAACGAGGCAATACGGTGAGCAGGTTGTAACAACTGTAGCTACTCGCACGGGATCACACGTGGTCATTATTTATGTAGCCGGACTACGCTCGAGCTAACCGCTGTTGCATATATTTTACGCACTGGTTGAAGTTTCATGATCATTCGCCGGTGATTGTGCCTCGAATTTATTGCTGACCACAGGGGCAGCCGGTAATATTTAGAAATATGCGAGGTACCGTGTGTTTTTGGAGCTATTGGCATGGCGTACGGATTGCCTTTCCAAGAACTCGCACACCGTTTTATCGCCTCGTTGAATAGCAGACAAGGGGTGAAATTTTGGCGGGTAATCGCTCCGACATTTCCAGCCGTTTCCAACGCTGTAACGTGCATTTTACTCTTGTTCCACTTTTTGTTTAACTTCAAGCTAAATATACTCCTCCGTCGAATTGTTATTTCTTGTCGTTTACGAAACTTTGAAACTTCTTCGATAAATCGTACGTATCCGTTAATGAACATTGCGATTACAAGTAAAATTAAGCACTTTGAAATTACAATATCGCAGCGATAATCGCACCAGTATAACGACCTAACGATATTAGCCAAGTTGAAGATTATTACAACGATGATTGATCCTACAAGGAAGCAACGTCTACCGAGGCATAGTTGCATGATTATCTGCAGAATTTTCCAGCTTAATCTTTCCCAGGATGAAGCTCCACGCTACAAAATGTTATTCCCCATTTTCGCGAATGATAAATAGCTTATACACGTTGCAGTTTCTTACAATAGTAACAGCGAGAGTAAGCAATTCATTTTCCGAGAATTGCATATTGCACGTTTATTTTGTAATTACGCTTTTGTAATTTAGAAATTGATAGAAAGTGAAGTTGATCGATTTGGCTCCATGTGCTACGCAGTGTCATTTCGTTATTGCGTGACACCCTGTATAATTAAATTACAAACTACGCGTGACAATATTCCTCGAACGCAGAATAGAATTCGAACTAAACGCAGAATTCGCGTTAAATTGAAACTAAACATAGTAGGCAGGCGACCATTGAACTAGGACGAGTTGATATATTCTTAACGTCTTATTACGTCTGTTACTATTTTAATCGCAAGTTGAAGGAAGTTGATTTGACTGGGAACAGTGAAAAATGTGAAATTCGATAGAATAAAGTTAAACTTCGAACTATTCGACAGCCGTTAATGATAATCAACGATAATTATCGCGCGTTCTCTGTCATTCGCCTAATTGGGTTGCATGCTTATCTGGAACCACTATACTCGATGTCGTAACATCCGTTCTGGATAAAAGTACTCTATTTAGAATTTTAATTAACGCTCTATGGTAAATATAACAAGCAAAAACTGGATAAATGCTTCCATTAATTCTGCGTTACGCGTGTACAAACTTGTTTGTTCTGCTGTTCCTGAAAAATTGAAATCATTGATATAGATAGTCTCAACGCTTCGCAGGCGGATAACGAGTTTTAACTCCCATTCGATTATCTAAACGTAAAAGGCGAGAAAAAGAGAGAGAGAAAGAGAGAGGTTTCGAATTAAATTAAACCGAGCTACAAATTATTCTGTTCATTTGCCTCTCCTTATTTACGCATGAATTATTCAGCAATTATGCGTTATCGCTTAGATCCTCTTTTTGCGCGATTTATTTATGAAATGCGTAAGTTCGAGAAATGAGCCTCTTGTAAAAATATCGCTATTACTATCACAATATTATTACAAGCGGCGTAATATCCAACTCCCAAACATACACACACACGTTCCTCCAACTTACATAACGTCACATATGTTTAACGAAAAGTACACACGAAGATAAGAAAGATATTACCTACTCATAAAGAGAGTGATAATCTTCAAATCCAAATCGTTTATATACAATCGCCGTACGTTCGTTAAATTTACGTAACCACCAATGTTAAATTAATCTCGGAAAAAAATGCAGCAGAATGGAACCATGGTACGTGGAACGTGCAATGTTAACATCGATCTTTTTCTTTCTGTTTATTACACGTTAAAAATAAATACATATACACATTTAATGTAATTTAACTTTAATAAAACGTAAGAAATGTACTAATGTACGAATAAAAATCTTAAAGACATCAAGACGTAGCTATTATTCCATTTTAAATGACACCGAACGTACGTGATCAAACTATAAACCGACTATGCTTTCTGTTATTTCATCTAACAATACAATGTGAAAGGAGAATCGCGAGCATCAACATGTTTCTCGCGTTTCTCGCTGCCAATAAACGTAATCGATACGAATACGAAAACAATTTGCAGTAACAGTATCCGTGTCGGTAATCTTCCTGGCTGTAATACTCGCGGTTCGAATGCACTTGGTGAACGCGTGTTATGCAAGGACTGATAATGAACACAATACGTGCGTATTATTCGCGATTACGAACGGGACGAGCATATCACGTACAGTCTAAGCAAAACAGATTTAGATCCGCCTTGACATCTATTTGAAAGCATAGGTATACCTCGAGCAGTCGTCATCGACGCGAATTTCTGCACACCGGATGACTAAGCATCCCAACCATTTAACTATACCGTTGCTTCACGCTGCCATTCACCTATCCTTTTCATCGATCCTACCGATAATAAAACGTATCACAGGCGTCTCTGTCACGTCCTTCTTTGTATTCGAGACGCGAAAGTTACTCTCCGTCGTTCTGTGCTCTTTTGGCAATAAACAAGCGAACGATTCCACCATCGTCACCATGGCGAAGCTGTACGTCAAGTGACCTCGATTCTAGCCGCAACTTCCACTCAAACAGATACGTTGTTTAATCTCAAGGCTGTTTCGTA
This sequence comes from Bombus pyrosoma, assembly GCF_014825855.1. NCBI lineage: Eukaryota > Metazoa > Arthropoda > Insecta > Hymenoptera > Apidae > Bombus > Bombus pyrosoma. The sequence goes on along the minus strand of NC_057780.1, from coordinate 6,349,041 downwards.
TAGTTGAAAGAAAGAAATATCACGTGTGTCGTTGATGGCCAATGGAGTTCAATTTTGAGAAACGTACAATTCCGTTATATCGTTTGAGAATCTTTTGCTTTTGCTTTGGACAAATTTTTGGAAATGTGTGGACGTGTTTAACGCGTTGACTGCCAGACGAATTTTCCATGGTTTGCCCAAAGCGCCGACGTGAACTTTTCATTATGCATATTACGTTGAAATATTATTTGCAGCAAATAAAATGAGTTACAAAATCATGCTTGAAGCATTTTTCGTGCTGAGGGCCACCGGTGACCCCCACGACGTAATAGACAATTATCACGATTTTCCTTTCTTCAAACAATCGTGCCATGTACTTTTAATATTTGCTGCGTCGCCGGTCACCGGTAGCCCCCACGGCGCTATAGCTAAATCGAGTGCCGGTCACCGGTGACCCTCACCGCGTTGTAGATAATTATCACGATTGTCCTTTCTTCAAATAATCGTGCCATGTACTTTTAATATTTGCTGCGTCGCCGGTCACCGGTAGCCCCCACGGCGCTACGACCAAATCGAGTGCCGGTCACCGGTGACCCCCACGGCGTTGTAGACAATTATCACGATTGTCCTTTTTTCAAACAATCGTGCCATGTACTTTTAATATTTGCTGCGTCGCCGGTCACCGGTGGGCGCCACGGCGCTACAGCCAAATCGAGTGCCGGTCACCGGTGATCCTCATGACAGTCAACGTATTAAATAGCCAGTTGTGTATTCTTGTTGTAGAGTCGCTTAGAATTACCTTGGAAGTTATTTGCATACGACTATCGCTTAGAATTCATTTCTAGATATGTTTGTGTAGAAATGTATACCAAATTTGTTAATATTAAAGCTTGAGATTTTAGTTGAAGGTTTTGGCTAGATTTATATTCATAGCTTTATTTCGTTAGAATATTTTGTTATTTTTCTTATCGGATAAGCAAAGATGTGATAGATAGTACGTTAACATTGTAGAGATTTGTTAAAGTAAAAGTATCCGATTTCAACAGTGTTATCTTCTTCGAGATCTTCTATACTGTTTTGTTATATTTTATATAAGTAAATGAATATAACATGAAACACGACTTAATACGTCTAGCATTTCGAAAATAAGTTTGCTATCTGCCATGATAATGACTTCTACATATTTTATTACATCATAAAGTCGAGCCGCGAAGAGGAAATGTAGAAGTTTGCTGGCTACTAAGAACATGACGGAACCATCGAGAGGGAATATGTTACTTTACGCGCAACAAAAGGGACTTCCACTGTAAGTTCCAAAAATAAGACAGCAAGCAATTTATCAGATCTACGTAGCTCGTTATATCGTTCTCTATTTATCCACTTTTCGCTATATTTTTATACACATAAATAACTCGAACAGCGGTTAAAATAATTTTTGTCTACCTGTTATACGATTTGATATACGTAAATAATAACGTAGCGTGTACTATTATGTATAATAATATTTGTATATTTTCGTCATAGAAAAGATAAAGAAATAAATTGCTCTATCGTGATATCATCGACACACCTCGTCATTTCAAACAACTTTATTAATTCATCAGCTTCCGATTATTAGCAGCGATTTATTTATCATCGTTTAACGACAAAACTTGCTCGAGAGCATGTGTTTTAAGTACAACGTATCATCGCGTAATACGCGCCAGTAATTTTGTAAACTGGTACTGGAGTTCGAAGAAGAAGAGAAAACCACGAAAGGATATGCTACACAAGTAGAATTTCATCATCTTGACGCTACGAGTGAGAAATCACGTGAAATAATATCTAGGTAGATCTGTAATTTAAACAAAATTTTAAGCAAAGTAAACTTCTGTAACTGGTTCTTCGAACAAATCGCCTTAAAAATGACAAATCCATAAACAAACATTCGAAGCGCAGAACCTTTTCCAACGACTTCTCGATCTTTTATCAAGAATCACCTTCCTCTCTACATTTGACTACATTTCCCTATTACCTGTTCCCTTCATCAATCTCTACGCCCACAACGTTAAATCATCCTGTGAATACAAACACCCACATCGTTCACATTTAAATAAATTCCCCCTATCCGAATACCTGAAACAAAATCCATCAACTAATTTCCATCTAAACGGCCGGACTCGTTCGGAATAAAGTACACCTACGTACACATTACAGGCGGTAGAAAAAGTATAAGCGTAATTCTCTATCCTCTGACGACATACTCTTTCTTACTTGAACGCAACAACGATCGAGTATTTTATCGTACATTTTTATCCGACTCGTCAGGATCAATTTGGAAAAGGGAGAATTTCAAAAATTATATTTAAGCGATGGCTTAAATTGACATAAATGTGAATACACTCAGCGGTATATCGTTGATATATCACTTAACTTATGTTCAAAACTCTATATAATTTCTCGATTTTTACGTATTTATTATACAGAGAAAAGATCTCATCTCCACTTACATCCAACCTGCTGCACTGTACCATAACTGTACTATTGGCTTGGCAACTAAGTGATCGCGGATTTTCTCATTAGGTGGTATTGACAAAATCCGCAACCACTTAGTTGCCAACCCAATATACTGTACTATTTCGCAATACGATGTAAGATAAGCAAATTTATTAGAACGCAAGCTATCGATACACAGAGCGAAGTAATTAGCAAGATAAGAGTCTAGAAAATGAAGGTAAACACGGTGACTAAGACGAGAGGCAATCGTTATGATAAACAATAATTATAAGACAAGCTAATGACTCAAACCTCTCGAAACAGAGAACACGGCTGACGTGTAAATTCGCGAATATCTTTGCTTAACAACGTGCACGCGTTTATACTTTATCGGTACATACGCAACAACGGAAACGTTTTAAACAAAGATATTGCAGGGTCAGACTGTTTAACGAACGACCTTTCCAGAGTTGAGCCAACGTTATGTGGCGGCGGTAACGGTTTCGAGGCAATGAGGTTCGCATGGTATCGCGTTCTCAGTCGCGGATCGTGTCCTTTTCGCCTCGATATTTCATGGCTCGCGGACGTACTATTCCCTCACGCTTCCTACTCGCGCACATCGCCGCAACACTCATCTTCCTGTTCCACGGCTCGACATTTATCCACGGCTGTGACAGATAGGCTCACAGTGCAGAAACTCTCGAAGGAGGGGAGAAAATTAAAGAGGAGAAAAGAAATGGCAACGATCGATGAAAGAAAATACCACAGACGCGTCAGAATGACGTAGTATACACGGTGTGAGGAGAAAAATATAATGAAAGCAGTTGTCAACGATGTGCAAAGTGATTTCAGGATGAATTATAGAGCCGGCTAACCGCAAACCTACTGCTATACGCGCGATTGCTTACGCGTTTACACGGATATTGCTCGTGTCTGGTGCCTAATAAAAACCGTAGATTTACCGTAGCAGTGATATCATCCGAGAAAGTGCAGGCGCAATTGGATTATTTAATATGCAATAATTCATCGTGCCTATGGTGAATCGGCGCGAAATTACGATATCAGTACGTTGCCTTTAAATCTTTTCTAATTCTACGCTTGCTATGTAATTTCAGAGTTGTATAATATTATAATTATGTTTTATATATCGCATATAATGTTCTATATAAATTTTATCATCGCGTATTAATGTTACATTGTCTAATTTCTATTTCTTTCGTCCGAATTGCTACTAATTTTTTTCTTCAGAAAAAAAGATCTTAATTGTTTAATCGGATTTTATCTTTTATGAAATCATAATTTTGATCATAATTTTCTGAGCATTGTAATTATTGCATTATTATTAAAATATCGTTCCTCTGGATGCAAAACTGCTATCTTTTATTTTTTTTTTTGAAAGACAAAAATCTGGTTGCTGCATTTAATTTCATTGCTTAGCAAAAGTTCGTGATAAATAGTCTTCTTGCAATCTCATCAAACAAATAACACGATATATCGTTATTTTGATCGGTAGTTATCGGTAATTTATGAATGTTCAATTTGTAAAACAACATAGCTGCGCAGTCAAGTATGGAACGTGTAGAAGTTTATTAATGTTACACCTTCGAAACTTCACATTCATTCAAGTATAAACACACGACTGATGTTTCGTAGTAAAATTAGACATCAATCGATCGTAGATGCATCCGTCGAATAAACATTTATCTACTCTTCTTTCTTGTATTGATGTAAATCAATCTACCAAAATACACTTGAGGGTGAAAAGAACAAAACATCTCGAATCGATCTTTTACCTAAAAAATTGCATATTTCATATCCTACCGTACCTAAAGGTAAAAAAGAAAGAGAAAAAGACAATATTAATCCTGTTTACGATCGAACATTGTACTTAAAAGAATCCTCAAACAACCATTAACTAACTAGTATTAACTTTAATCAAATTAAACAAAAATTATAAAAATATTTTTATTCTTAACAACGAAGAAACGAAAATATTTTCTTCCAGCATAAAAATACATCCCAGTAGGGGTTGATGAAATATATGTAATACATTAATTTGCAAAATCACCGATAATAATTAAACTTTAAACACTTAAACGGAAAATTTCCTTTCTCATCTTTGTTGTAGAAGAAGAGGAGAAAAGAAAAAGAAACGGGGTAATAAAGAGATACGGCTCATATATGCATATATGTATATATGTATATCAGCTAATATAGAAAGACCACCCTGTACGCGAGAGGGACATTCGTGGGAAGTATTTAACACCGACTAACGAAACGAAGCAACAAGACTATCGAGAGAGCTACTGACCTTCCATTCAGTCATTGAATCAAGGCGATTTTGAGCGGCTAATCTACACTTGCGGCTCGTTGAATGGCTTCGATCTACCATGTATTACAGGGAGGCCTAGTGACACACAGGTTCCGACAAAATTGCCGCTAATGCCCTACACACTGAGCCGGACCTGTTTGTGCCGCTTAACGAAGTTTGAAAGGGTTCAGTTATTAGAGAGAATCGTAAAAGACACGCTCCGCTCACTGGCCACCAGTTATACTTCGAAGGATCGAGTATAATACCCAGCAAAAAGTGAACAGCGCGTCAAAGAATACCGGCTAGGTGTTAAAAGGAAAAGCATCCGTTCGAATCTGTTAACTTTAATTGTTATATTCTTTAATATACTTATATAGTTTGATTTATGATTTTTATATTTTGATATTTCTCAAGTTCAAAGTTGTAAATTTAAAATTAATTAAATTGATAGTGCCTTTTTCCCTTTAAACTTCTACATTTAGATTCTAATTTTGATTTTCATTCGATTTTATCAAATCTAGATTTTAAATTCTAGCGGGCAAAGAATAAGAAATTTCTTTAGACGTGTATTTATTGACCCACATCGATCATAACACGATATTTATGCAGACATCGGTCAGACAGTTCGCACATCGGCATCATTTATTTACAAAGACCATACACCACTATTAGATCATGCTAATTCTTGTTCTACTTACAGTTCTTTTCAAAGAACAATGAACAACCCGTCGTGACTGGCTTTTACTTTAAATTACTTTCATCGAAGCAATATCAATGTGTCACTGAAAATTTATTGAAAATTTATGAAATCGTTAACATATCATTATGAGTTAAACGATAACATTTCTGTAGACTGTGTATTATATATGCGTATACTTTTTAACTCTCGTTTTCTTTAATATATTACTAACTTATTTATCCGGTAACTTCTTCCATAATGGATTTAAGAAAATACTCTTTTCATTTTCATTTATCGACTACCTTCCTCCCTCGTCACAAGCAACAACATAAATACATAATCACATACTGCCTCCGCCTATTTCCATCGTTATACATACATTACACGCGTACCAATTATTTTAATTTTAAAACACACTCCTATCTTAAATCAACATCCTACCTCCCAGAGCATATACTCCAATATATTTAATAATATAATAACAGCCTGCACACTACAGAATATATTATGTTATTACAATATCCAATAAACTATTACTATATAGTATCCAATAAATATTTCAATCACTGAGTTATACGTGTTCCAGTCATTGAGGAAAATGGATAATTGAGGAAAATCGATGTCTTTAAAATTCAGGTACTACTAATGTTGTAAAACTTATATAAATCGACAAAATTGTCATGAGAAATTACAAATTGGTTCTTTCAACTACCCTAGCAGATTCAGTGTTAAACAAGAGGAACCACAATTAAACAATTATGTATCTAATTAAAACAGAGATCCGCTATTATTCTTAATATAATTTCAAATTTGCCGCGGCTATCGTAACTCGCCTATCGCTGTCGTTGATATCGATTCGTTAACAACAGTTGATCGCGATACATTAAAATATAGATTTTTATGAAAAAGAGAAGAAGAAGGAAAATGAGGCAACCTGCACGATCCAAGCTTATTCACGTGTTGAATTGGAAGACAAACGCGCAAACAAAGGTGGAACAAATAGACACCTGCGAGCAACTTTCGAGACGAAAATGCCCTCGGCCTACTTCCCGCCATGAATAATACTCATTTTTGCATTATCTGGTTTTCATCTGTGGCCAGTGGACGGTTGCGTTTCTCTTTGCCGAATGAGAGGTACATAATACTTTGTCTCTTCTCTTTTACTCGTGACTTTTGTGAACCATGCCTTCCAAAAACGTGAACTTAATTTCAGAAGTGAATTATGTACACTATTACAACTTACATTAAACTATACACATATGAATCTATGTATCGAGGTAATGTCATTTTTACGAACCAAATATCTGAAAATCGAAATGCATATACTTGTAAGAATCTATATATTTAATTTTAATTATTAATTTTAATAATAAACGGAACATGCATCTGCTACAAACGTAGTCTAAGACACAGAAAAAGAAGAAAAAGAAATGAATACGAAGGTATGTTTTTTAACCTTATAACAGTATAGCACCAGGGAGATTAGGTTAAGTTACCAAGTATAATGATATAAATTTCATATCTTCAATAGCATAAGTAATTATTAATATTTATTTCATATAAAAAGTTGAAAATATGTAGTTTTTTGTATCTGACGCAGTAAAGATTTAGGAAATTTTAAGAACAAAGAAGTTATTTTCTGACTCGTTCGTTTGAATGAATTCTTCGCTATTTTATCATACCAAAATGTCAAAGATAATACTATTCTATCAACTTCTATCTCTTTCTGAGGTACAAAACAGGTGTAACTATAGCAGAAATTCATATAGTAAAAATTCTAGAACGTGTGAAAGCCTTTTGAATTCGTGACAATCGTCAGTTTCCGTCAGTTTTATTGTATATCTAACACCTGCGTACGCATGAGTCAAGTACGTTTCGTTCCTCTATCTAACCTACAAAGTTTCATCGAAATCTAAAAAATAACGCTCTTGTATATCATCTATTCTGTCTATTACCGATTCTTTTTACACGTCAGAAACTCGGCAACAGAATAAAATTTAGAAACTTACATCGCAGCTCAGATTTATGAATCTTACATTTTTTCTTTTCTTACAGATAGGACTGTACGTGAATAATACTATGAATTCATAACTTTAAAATATCAAAATATTGAATAACACACAGTATATTTTTATTCTTACGTGTCCGATTCACCTACGAAATTGGATTCGCAAGTTTTAACACAGCCCGTATCTTTTTCTGTTTTGCCTCTTTTTTTCTTTGTACGTCGTAAATATTTTTCGGTCCCAACGACGCGACGCGGCATCGCTTCGAATGACCATAGATGATGGCGGGTCAACCAGAAACAGCAATAAATCTCGTTTTCGGTAATAAATTTCGTTTCTGACAAATGATTACACCAACGTGAAGAATAAATATCTAAAAGGATAATCAACTTTCTATTCCAACTTTAGTTCCCTTCAAATGTATTCCATGATAATCTAATTTGCAAATAAATACTTTAAATTAGGTTATAAACTACGAAAAAGTTACTTAATCGTCAATATGATAAACTTTTATTCTATCTTTTTGTTATTGAATTGTATATTGCGAATGAATAAAGATTTTCTAGTGAAGAAACGTCTAAAGATATTTTTTTCTCGAGTTTTAGCTTATTTTTGTATTCTACAGACGATATTGCGACACCGAGACAGATTCGAGAAGAACAGAATTTCAAATGAGACCTTCGAAAAAATCGCCCAACTCAAAATAAATATATTATTCTGCAGCCACGAATTACAAAATATAAATCACGAAAGACCAACACCTGAAATTATTTTAAATAAATCAAAATCTTCCACTCTTCATTTTGTTTTAATTCCGATTTCTAATTTTGTACATCTCATCATATTTATTTATATTATTGATAAGAAACAAAGAAATATTTCGAATATTTTTACTATTTTTTACGATTTGTTTCTTATTTTGAGCAATCCTCATAACTTTGTCTTTCCATAAATTAATAAATCTTATTCAAATTTTACATTAATATTCATGGGATATATTGCAATAAAGACAGTCTAATAAAAAAGAAGTTTCTGGTTTAAAAAGTTTATTGGATCGCCTTAGATATCAAATTTTTATAAAATAGAAAGAACATCGAATAACTGCAGTGTACCAGATAACCCGTTAAACGAAACCGTGTCACCACTTCTCAGATTAAATCGATCGAGCTAAAGGGTGTTACTATTCTCCTGTGTTTATCAAGATAATCTAAACAATTTTTCATAAAATCCTTCCACAATTCAACATTCCAAAATCAACGAACTAAAGAAATCAGCAACAAACTAAAGAATTTGTTTGGAAGACACGTACGCACGCAGATAACGCAATGAAAACATACCTAAAGGATCAAAGGAAAAAAAAAGTGCAAACCGGAAAACGTTCGAACGCTTGAAAAAGCATTATCGGTATCGCAGCATCGAACGCACGTTGTACGTTTGTTTAGGTTCGCCTAAATTACGTTAGGAGAACGTAGCGGACGATCGATTCGTCGTTCGTGCATTAGAATACTCGAATCTCGATTGGTATGTACCATATAGCATTGGAAGCTCGCCTACCTAAACAATAACCTTCAGACGCGCACAACGTACATTCCGAGCTAGAAAGCGACTCGTATATTTATAATAGTATATATTTTTTCCCGACATAATAATCGTACTAATGGTACTAGATGAAAGTTTAATAGGATAATGACTAGATTATGGATAGTTCTGGAAATTCGTATTTTTGTGAATACAATTGAAGAATTTGCACCGTATAGTAATCTATATAGAAATCTTTACAACATCTAACAGATAAAACAATTTTTTACCTAAGTTCTAGTTTCTTAATTATATTTATAAAAATATGGATTTTTATAAACATCAGTAGTCTAGTAATGGCAATACATTGTTTATAGGTTTATAGTAACGTACGATGTGCGATTTCGTATACGAGTTATTTAGTATATAGTCTTTGTATATAATAGTCAGGCTTGTTGTATATTACGAAAGAATGAGAAAATATCGTCTACATACTCTAGATTCAGAGTAAAAGAATATGGATATAATGAAGTAGAGTAAAAAACATGAATATAATTCGAATAATGCTATGGTGAAGTTATCTAAGTCAGGAGGTATTATATAAGAAATAATAAAATAAATATGAAACTAATTTCTAGAAATAAAGTAATACAAACTTCATTCCTTTTGACGAGTAAAAATTATGTCCTCGTAGAGAACCATGGCCGTCAAGCTCTCTCAATGTATACGATATATACGATCTACATATTTTACTGTCTATTACGCCACTAATAGCAAGTTGAGCAAGTCTGTTTTCAAACATAGATCAGTCAAAAACTATTCATAACCAAATTTCACGAATTACAAGTTAAATTACCTAGCTTAACTCAAGTATCTTTCTCACTGGAATAACCCTACTTCACCCTACATTGCAATAGATTCTTAATTCCGTACGAGGTAAGCACCTGCCAATTTAAAGGTTAGTTCGCTGAGAGATCAAACGGGCCGCATGCGGCGCCTCGACTGTCAATCTGACAGCCGCCCGATATAACGTAATCATCGTTCATCGTACTCTTCTGGCGCGGATACAAAGGAATCTCTCCAAGCCAGTCGTTTACCACTCGTGCTACGAATCACGGAAATATTCGGACTATTCGTTCGCGCATCTATACGTACGCATGAATATGTTGATCCACTTACCAATAAGCAAGCACACGAAATCTATAATGATCTTTCGTAGAATCATTTTCGACGATCGATCCATGATGATTTGAATTATAGTACTCTTTTTATCTCGTTGTCTCTCTGTCTCACTTTCTTAAAGTCTTAAAAGGAAGAACGAACGAACTTAAATCGTCTTACAATTTACAACTTACTTAAATGTCGTTACACGGTCGCGAGATAGATAAATGTTAGGAGCAAAACAAACGCACGCAGAAGAGCAATGCTTACGCGTGGTCATATAGAAAAACTAGGAAAAAGACCATCTCGATCGCACGGCTCGGAATGGACTAAACGACGCTTGTTGGTAGCTCGCGAATCTACCTACAAACACAGTACGCAACCGGCCCGATCGAGATCCGAGCGACGACTGCGGCTGCGCTTTGCGCCTCGCACCGCTGTCTCGTCCGCGCACACATCGCACGTGCCTACCCCGGCCTGAATCACAGTCCGTAGTTTAATAATGGGTGCTCATTGTAACATGAAACAAACATAAAACACAAGTCTCCTATATGAAACATGAATGAACGTTCACCTTTACAATTATGTTATTTCGTCTTAGCGGATAATCGTTGCCTCTTACGATTCCATCATAAGTAATCAAACGTCATACATAAGTAATTATATGTACACTTTTTTTTATTGATACGACAATAGTCAATAGAAGTGTATACAATGTTTATGGAGATGACGTTGAAAGAATTTCTAGAGAATGGATTTAGATGTATGGTAAATGGAAGAAATTGTATACATAGTGGTCACAAAAAATTTTGATCAGGTTTTATATTCACATTTTATTTTCATGGTACCAAGTTTTTGCAATTATATTAAAATACTACCAAATGATATAAAACTTAATGTGCTTGGACTTAATTAATTAATATGTAAATGTTATAATAAATACAGTGTTGAACAAATACCTTTTGTTGCCACTAAATACAATTCGATATTGCTAAATGTTTATAATAGCAAGTATAATGTAATAGATTTTTCAATATTTTTTCGTTTCTGAGTTCATGTAAGTAGTCAGTAAAAACTTAATACTAACAAACATTTTAGTTTATTGCATTTCAGTTCTAAATTAATCTAAATGATTAATTTGAGAAAATTAAAAATAAAATTGTTTTAAAAAGATATAATAATTTTAATTGAAATTTTACGTTTGTGAAGAAGATATATATAGGATATCTTAACAGAATAATTTTCTAGGAAAATAAAATAAGTAGTACGAGTAAGAATGATGTCAATGTTATCGATCTATAACGTTCCTGGCATTATCTGATAATACTGATAGGCAATTTACGCAAAAATCTGGGAGGATCTACGAGAATATGGAAAATGGAAGACAACTAATATCCGAATGGAATACAAAGAATTTCCAAAGATGGATTGCCATCGAAGTGAAATTTCTAAATCGTAAATCTCATTAACAGCTTTCGAAATTAAAACTTTTATCAAATGTATAAAAATAGAAAAAGGGAAAGTACACGGATGTTATAACGAGTTAAAGGAATCCACAGCTGAATAAAATATTTTTAAAAAATCTTTCTTTATTTTATTCTATTAATTTTGAAGATATAAAAATCCTTTTTAATTTTTAATATCAGAAATATATAAATTTTTATTTCATTACATTAAAATATAATTGCTATAATGGCAAAAAAAAGATTATTCATCTTCAGCTTTCTAATAATTTTATATCTACTGTGTTAATCCTTTTTTACAAAATTTGAAATTGGTCATCAACAGGCCATTTACAAGCAAATAAATCACAAATTATGGCACCTTCTTATCAAAATAGAGCATAATTGTGAATTCCCTTAAAAATTTCTACTTAATCTTAAAATTTAACCGAATTTACCAAACATAATCCTCGTTAGTTTACACAGTTGTTCAGGTTTGTATATGGTTTCATTTATAACTCAATAACAATTTAAAATACTATATTCTACAATAGTAATTTCAACAACAAAAAATATATACTTACAATATTAATAATGCGTTTAAACTTCCAGGATAATAGGAAAATACACAGGGAAAACTACTTTATCCTTGTTCCCGAATATCATGAAATGAAGTCATTACCCCAACCTATTTTTATCTAGTAACACTGGTTGCTAATACGTATAACAGGTCATTGAAATAGTCGGGACATTCTGTAAAGTGAAAGAAGATAAGATTAAAGGAAAATATGGAAGTAAGAGTAAATATTGTTTAAAGGAAGCGCCTGCCTTAATACCTTTCTTCCTCTTCTTCCGCTCTGTCATAAAACAAACCGTAGATACCTAGATGCACATTTTCCAGGCGTTTGTTTCACGACAAACTATACATTTACAGTAGCCTTCATTCAAATCACCCGACATGGATTTAATTTCATTTAAAAAATAAAGATACTGATCAAAAGCTGTATTTAAATATGTATATTAGCTATGGAAAAGAATTCAGTATGTAGTTTTAATTTCATATTATTTAAAATATATCTTTTATATAGAAAAATACTTTTGAAATGTTTTCATCTATATTTACATTAGAAATATTTTAATCACTGAAATACCTTCTCTTGATGTCAGTGACTTCCTTTTTCTATTTTTTTGTTCATTTTTATTCTGTATTCCTTATTGTTTTTCGTTCTAAGCTTCTTAGTCATTCTTATAGTTGGAACGTAGCTACATTTAAAGTTAAAATCTCCTTTGATAGAATTGTATCATTTCCTACACTAATTGTAAGCACAGAATTCGTTCCAGCAACTTTAGCAACGTTTCTATTAAGCTAAAACGCAAATGGAATGCAATATTAAATATGTACTTCATCAACATCTTGTATCTACGACTATTTTCTAATCAGAATGCTAAACGAATTTTTATTGTAAAAGCTAAACGTCGGCGCTGTATACATGCTAAGAGGCGGGAAAATATTTGAATTTGCACTAAAACTATAAACCATAAAACCAAAAATACAGAATTTGTTTTTTACATCTACTATATATATGTAATGATTATAATAAAAATTGTAATAAAAATTTGAAATTTAGTACTCTCGAACAGAATTGACAAATCGTAATGATTTACAGCAATCCAGTAATAGATCTATCTCTAAGCTATCCTAGAAATAACATTATAACACCTGTTCCATTGGTTGGCATTTAAATACTATAATTCAAGCAATAATTTGTTGCGACTATAATCAACGAGATTGTGATATGGTGAGATTCTATTGTTAACAGAACCAGTTAAAATATACAAACCGTTAGTTACACTTTGATGACCCATTCCTTCACTCTGATTTACACTTACATTTGCAAAGTGACACTGCAAATCTAAGAATGTCGATGATCTGAATATTAGTAAGTAACTAAGTTCATATATACATATTTACAATGTATATATGTAGGTTTCTCCTTCCGACATAAACCAGTCAACGCGAGTTACAAGACTAATCAACCAATTTGTACCATATTAGTCAATACGTATTGTTATATATATAATCATGTTGATTCATCGTTTATTCTGTAATAATAATTACATTTTATTTATATGTTATCACTTATTACTGTAACATAGAAATTCAAAAATAAGTCACACGATTAAATTAAATACTTTCATAATTCTCTAAAATATAATAATAATATGATTAATAATATAATTATTATTCATAATTGTATTATGAATAATATTTGTAATAAAAATTTTTAAGATATTAACTGTTACGTACCTTCCGCCATTACCTAACATTTGCATTAGTAAATAAACAATTGTGCAAATTAATCTTACACTGAAATAACATAATTATATTATATTTGTTACAAGGCGATCATATATGTATAATAACGGCTACAGTGCAAAATAATACATCATATTCGCCCCGTCGTAAATTATTTTCCTAACATTTCACGTTTCCGATAATTATCGTTAACGATAGCTATGACGGTGCATCGTATATAATAATATATACAGAAATAATTCTAAGCGTTTATATAACAATTAATGCTGAATTTAACGAGTAAGTACCATTTAGATGTCTCTATTAAAATTCCCATCAAACCATGTACATGTTATATAATGTGTCCCGGAAGTTTACAATCAAATTAACCAATGTATTGACAGAAACATATGTCACAAATTGATAAATTGTAATGCTACATCAATTTCACGACTAAAATATCTTATCTTTTCCATTTAAATAAATATCTCTTTCTCCAAACACAAAGCGTGTTTTTTAATCTATATATAAATTTTTATATACACGCACAACGGGTTCTATGCCACAAATAAACATTATTTGTTATGTACTTCGTTATTAAGTAAAAATTTACTCTTTTACATTTATACGTGAATATGAATGCACTCAATTTTTTAAACATCTTATATATGCAACTACATCAGAGATCTTATTTTATACATATATTTAAAGGATAGCAATCCACATCTCTTATCGCGTTTCTGAATGCTAAATGTTACTAACAAAACTATTGTATATATAATACGAGGAGATAAATCTATATTTTTAACATTGCGGTTTTTCAAACATTACACTTGATATTCTATACTTATGTACATTTTTATTCACGAATTTATTAGCTGATTTTTTCTTGCTCTTCCTTATCATTTATGCAATTTAGATTATACTCATATTACTGATACATATGAAATCTGATTGCTTCTTCTTGATATATACCGTTTCTTTTAAAGTGACGTTATATGATGTTATATGACGATATATACCGTTTATGTGATGTTTCTTTTAAAACCATTACAATATCCATAAACAATAACGGTAGCAATGAAGGGTTACAATAGCAATATAAAATATACACACATACAACGTATAAATATTCATAAAATACTTTCCAAATAGTATAATGGCTTAATTAGTCAAATACAAATTATATATATTTGCTTAATTATTTAAATCATTTGTCACTGAGAAGGCATTTCCTTACAAACTTTTTAAATTTTTAACATGATGAGAGGTATTTTCACAAGTTACAAAGAGACGCTTATAAACCATTATTACTTAAACGCAACATTAATACCATTTAACAAATAATATTGTTATTGATAAATATATGATACATAATATTTACAAAAACAATTCTTTTTCTTTAAAATTGCAACGAAGTTTCATAATGAGAAAGTTATAAATAAAAACATATACATAAAGTAAATTTACAAAAAATTTTTCATTAATACAGAAACACTGTTTCATATAGTTGCCATTTTAAGTAATTTATTTCGGTCCTTTTGATCTTTACTATATTTATTCTTTATTATTGATCTTTATTATTATTGATACTAGTCATAAACTAAATGTAAATTATTTAAATAAATTCTAGCTCCAAGACTAAAATTTTGTAAAAATATTAAGAGATAAAGAGAGAATTAAAGGAAGGAATTATTAAGACGTGAAAAACAATTGAATCTTCTATTACCTAAATTTATATGAAACGTTATTTATAAATCTAATTGGAGCTAATTTTGCATGGCACAATAATCAAGGTTATTTCCTTGCGAATGTTACAAGCTTTATTAAATATTAAACACATTCATACATGCATTCAAATCTTTTTCGTTGCATCACATACGCATATATTATGCATCATTATTCGTAAGAACATTAAATTTTTTTCAACTGCGTTTCAAAATATTACATTGCCCTTGCACATGTAGCTTGTATTATCTTCTCTTTGGTTGTCCCTAAAGACTTTACAGGTTCCTTCACAGGTTTTGTAATCACAAGAATTATTGTTAGTTTCTCCACATAAATTAATTCCAAAGAAAGGCGTTTGTAGATACGAAAAAAACGCAGTAGAAAATCGTAAATAAGTGAAAGATAAGAATACACCTTCTAATTTTCCTAATAAAGTCCAATATTGCACCCCTAACATTTGTTTTCACTGACTATTAGTGTTAAGAGTATCAAGTACCATTGATTTACATTTGTAAAAATAATTTTACAACAATTCCATCTCTATTAGTCATCTGCGTGGTTCAGATGCATATGCTGTGATAGTATTGTCTACGCAACCAGCTGCTAGAATCACACGATAGGGATGAAAACTTAGACAACTTACTGGACTAATACGAGTGGCCATAAATCCTTCATGAAATTTTATTGTGTTTAGGTGTTGACCCATAGTGTTATATACACTTATGCAGTGATTTGTTGATCCACTGAAAAGAATGTGCATAAATAGATCTGAAATAATCTGTATAATTTTATTATGATTCCGGTCAATAATATCCTAAACTTACCATGCAAAAATATCAGCCATTTCATGTGCTGCCAATGCTGTAATACCTTGTGTTATCTGTACAGTGCTCACAGAAGAATTTTTTCTAAGATCAAATATTCTAATATCTCCTGAAGATGATCCAGTGAACAGTTGCGGCGCAGATCTTTCACATTTTCTCAAAGATGTGCCTAGCACCCATGCTGTATGCTCTCTCCAAATCATAACTCTTGATTCTAAAGGGGGCAATCTTCTATCAAATAAACGAACTGAACCATCTCCGCAACCTACTGCCATCATGGCACCTATGTGTAATTAAATAAAATGATGTTTACTCCTAACACATTTTACGCTTTTTACATGTATATCTTATTCTGCAATTAAATTAATATAAAGTATGTAAGAAACTAACCTATACCATCGACATCAACGCATGTAGCACAACAATCAGCACCTGTTGGTATATCTTGTTTCTTTAATTCAGTCTCTGCATCCCAAAGTCTGACAATACGAACGTCACCTGTTACAGCCAATGTAAGAGATCTTTGCTCCCACTTAGTAACTAATCCAGCTGTTGCTACAAACAATTTTAATTAATGTATATAGTTGCAATAAATACATTGATATTCTAGAATATACATACCGGTAGTTGCTTTTGTTGCAGGTTGTATATCAGCCATTGCTTGCCAAGCAGTAAGTAAAACTGGATCGCGATTTAACATACTACTATAATTTTTCCACACTCTAACCGAACCATCGTCAGATCCAGCCACTAATAACGTTATATCATGAGCATTAATAAACTCCAGCGCTGTAATACGAGACATTTTATTTCCATGACTTGCACAATAAGTTAATTTTGTACCGGTTTGACAATCCCATACCCTGTAAATAAATAATTTATTAAGTAATATCATGTCTCATGTGATAGTAATCAAATTAGACTATATTAAAACTTAAATACCCAAAGTAATCTTTCAATGCTACAGCCAAATGAGGTTCAAAAGGATGAAATGTTAAAACTTCTGGAGAATGTGAACACCTTGTGTGAAATACTTGTGATTCTACCCTACTTTGTACTGCACGTAATTGTTCTTCTTTTGCATCACATCTTTGTTTCTTATTTCTTAAGTATCTGAATATTGAAAACTGCAAGTTAGTTTTTCTCTTTGTAATGATGCAATAGTAAATAATTCCATTAAGAATTCTTACCGCCATTCTCTTTCATAATGTGCTCTACTTTCCATGTCATTCATTGATTCAGTTTCAATTTCTAAACTAACAGGCTGAGCAAATTGAGCACAACTCCACTCAACAAATTGTGAAGTAGTTAATGGTGTTTTAATTCCAGCAACTTCATCTGCTTCTTCTGAAATCTGCAATAAAATAAAATAAAATATCGCTATAAATATAAGTAAAATATAGCATTACTCATAAATGATATCAAGTAATTCTTACTGTATTGGGAATTGGTTTTCTTGAACGATTGCCATGCAATGGTATTCTCGACGAACGTAATAAATCTGTCCCAGAGTTTACTGTAGGTGGTGATTCTCCTTTGCTATTACTTTATTTTATAATAAGTTAAACATAACAGTATAAGAATCATATATAAAAATATATTAAATATTGACTAACCTTAAATATGTAGTACGATTTGATGGAGAAGGCGGAAGAGACAATGACGAAGATATTTTTGTTTCAATTACTTCCTTAGGTGCAGAGGATTCTTTGACCTGCAGTTAAGAAATATTGTACTATTTCATTAAATTTTGATATAAATCAATGTAATCATTATTAAATCATCATGTTTACCTGATTTCGAATATGATTCGTGACCTTCTGAGACATAGTAGCAACCACAGGATGAGGATCATTGTCAAGACTGCATAAGCCATGCCACAATTTCATATATACACTACCATAGGAAAGACTTGGTAAATTTCCAAGAGAACTGTGCCCTACAAATAATAAAAAACACGGTTTATTGTATTTTACTTTTAATATAGAAAAATATCTGTTCCTTACGATAATGTGCTTGTAAATAACAAAATAGTGATATAGCCTTGGCTATAAATTAAAAATTACGAGATCTAAAAATGAAGGATGAACTATGTACGAACATGCAATGGAATTTCCAATCATTATTACCAAGTGACTCGCAAGGTTTCCTCACGAACTCCCAATTATTTCCTGGTACATGAATGAAACAATACAAGGAACTGTTATCGAAAATCCGGCAATAAAGCTAGTAACTCTAGCTAAAAGCAACACATTTTATCACTTACCTAAGCTACTAATAGACGATGACGACGACACTCTTTTAATACGATCCTGACCAAATCCATCTGTACTATCCACACTGTACGTGTTGTTCGGAGAAAGCATTTTCAACCTATCTCTAGAACTAATACGTCTCATTCCACTAAATGGCGATAACGTCTCCACTACGAGATCTTTTCGACTATTTTCTTCAGCCAATGCTAATGTTACAAACGAATTTTCAAAATGTAATACCATCCACTGAAGTGCTACTACTAATTCCTGTAAAATAATTCATAATTTTTTTCATATTGAGAATATTAAGAATATAATTAGAATATGTATTGTTATACGACAAACTTACATACTTTTCTAACTAAGGGACACATGTCATGAGACACAGTATTAATAAGCGTCATAGCTATAATTTGATCAATATTATTCGCATGTTCACTTCGTGTTGTTACACTATTTATGAATGTTCCCAAAGCATAAACACTCGCCGCTCGAACCTATACAATTTTATTTCTTTTTTAAATATATTACTATCATCATGCATAAATATTAATACATTAAATAAATGAATTTGACCTCATCATGAAATGATTTTATACCTCAGGAACTGGGTCCTGTAATAATATAAACAGCTTTTCGTGGGCAATGTCTCTGACACCACACCATCTTGCTTTGTCATAATTATGCCAAAGTCTCGCGAGGCACAAACATAGCCATTGTCGTAATAAAGCATTTGAATCTCCAAGTTGTTCCAGACAAATTGAGACGAGACTGCCATGATTTGCAGCTACTTGACCCGGTCGATAGTCATTTACAATGCTAGCCAAAACAAATGCTGCTAACGTCCTATGTTCACTCTAAAACAGAATAAACTTGTATAAAAAAGTTGCATGAAAAAATTTTTCGATAAAATTATGTATAACAATATAATACCGGTATGGAAGTATCCTGAAGAACAGATAAAAAATATTTATGTCCTCCATCTCGTACGAGATCTGCTTGACAAGTCTAAAATATAATAAATAATTAATGAAAGGTTTAAGATATTGAAATTCTTAACACTTACACTATCAACTGCAAGAATTTTTGCCCAAATGAAAACAAGTAGTGGACGTAGTTCTCTGGCATTACTTTGAAGTAATTTTAAAACATATGGAAAAATGCCTACACTAAGAGCCAAGTTCACTGCCCATGGACCAAGATCAAGAAAACGCCCTAATAACTCTAACGCTCTTAGTCTATGAACTTGACTTAATAACACTTGTAGTACTATTGGCAGTTGCTCTGGAGGATTGCGATTCTTAGAACCTAGTGTAAGCCATACTTGAAAGGCTGTCAATTGTTCTTCAAAAAAGGGTGAATGTATAAATTGATCTTCATTTTCAAGAATAGATGGCAATTGTGCTAAGCAGAGATCAAGTGCCAAATCCCATGCCTGCCACATAGGGTGCTAAATTAATAAGAGATAAATATATTAATGAAAGAATAATAATAAATTTAAAAAATACCTAATTTTTAGAAAAATATTAAGGTTAAAATATTTTTCTATTTACCTGATAAGTAGGTGGTAATTTTGGGCAAGAAACTGGAGTGCAGTCATATGAGCGAAGTATTCTTTCAGCAAGTAAGAAATTTCTAAATAAACTAGCTACTAATAAATCTTGTCTGAATAATCTCTGAAATAAATCTATAAATCGAATATATTTAGTATTTGTCATTTATATATTCTAAAAACAATTATAGTATACAAATTTACCTCTTGGCAATGTGTTCCATGCAATAGTGTCAGTAATTGCTGTAAAAATCCAATTAAGTTCCCCTAACATTGTTCTTCTATCAGTCAATTGTCCTGGAATTCTGAAATGTATTTATCATAATTTCAACATTTTATTTCGTTCAAGAAAATACTACATACATAAGTACTATAAACTTATCCCTACTATATATAATTCTTACTTGTCAATTAAATCTAGTGATATTTTTGGTACCAACTTTGATGTATTTTGCATGACAAACCTACAAAAGAAATAGAAGTTTAACTCTGGTACTATACAAAATTTGGTATATCTTCAACAAATTATATTTCTATTTCACCATCGCAATGCTATTTTTATTGGAGTTGTAAGACATGATGTAAATATGTCTGCAGGTAAGTCTGGATTCATAGGTAAAATTTGATTAGCAGCGCATGCTGCCAATTGGATACAATTTTTATAGGATGGTGCAGTGGCATTTGCAACTCCAGTTGCACGATTTTGCTGAACTGCCTGCTTTTCCATCTATAAGGTAACATTTTCAATATGGTTACATATGACAATTACTTTTACTTAAATTTCTCTTAATATTTATACCTCATATTCTTTCTCGTGTTGCTCTGCAAATTGTTGAAAAGACTCTACAATGATACCTGCATTAGAGCAGTCATATACATAGATGCTAGGTGCACCCATCCATGTTTGTAAATCATATACGGACAAAGGAATGTATTGTGTATATGTCTGCAATAATAATATGATATTAAAAATATTTATCAAATTATTATTTATAGTAATTAAAATGCCTGAGTTTACTAACTCTATTAAATACCCAAATTTCACCATTACTAGTAGGTTTAGGAACACCATGACCATTATAATGAAAAAGAACTCTTTCCTCCTTTGCATTTCGTCTCAAAGAAGTACACAATTTTTTAACTTCTTCAACAGTGGGGTCTAAACTTTGTTTGTAACGAGCTCTTGGTTGCCATCGTTCATACTGTTTTTGTAAATTAGAACCTATAGTTTCTAAAGCTTTCTGTGGACTCACTGACAAAGGATCTATAAAATTTTAAAAATTATAATTGTTCTAACTGTAATCAACAACAATTAAGTTTCAAGTCACAATTAGATCATTTGAATGGAATAATTAAAACTAGTGCAATTTTTGTTTATAATTATACAATTATATAAAACTATAAAATAATGCAATCACAAAAAAGAAATTATGCACATTTGAAATAACCAGTAAAAGAAAAACAAAGGAAAGAAAACAAAAAAACATTCTCATACTACAGATAAAATATTCAAATTAATAATAAATATAACGCCATCTACAGGTTATTTACTAAAATCGCATTCATTTACAGACTGCTGTCATCCACATGCATAACCTCAAAATGCATTACATAATGGCAATGGCAGCGGGGAATTGTGGGGATGTAAATAAACTAAAATAAATACCGATCCAACACTCGAGACGTGCGCACGGTTGCGTCTTGACAATGTCCGGTGGATCAACACCAACGTTTAAACATAAAACTAGAGCCACGCTCACAGTTTTCATCTAGAAAATAGAAATTTATAAAACTCTATCGTAGAAGTACATAATTTTTCAGGGTATATCAACCAAAGAAGCAAAGAAAAAAAGTAACAAACCCGTTCTTTCATCCTCCATGTCTGTGTAATGCAATTTACGCCTTCAATCGTTGCTGTATGCCGTGGTTTGCAAAATGCAAGCTGCATTTTCCAATCGTCCTCCTCCGTCGATTTCAAATTCTCTTTCTCGTGGCATGGCTTTGAGGCAATTACTGACATTGTAAGCCCGTGACTCGGGAAAAGTTTATATCTTACTTTTTCGAGAGACACGTTTCGTTCGTTGAAGATCTTAAATCAATATTACATAAAGATGAATTGAAACTATCAACTGACAATATTCAATAAACGACAAAAGCACAAACGACTTTTAACAGAGCACAATTTCGTAAGTTTACTTCATCAGCCGCCATCTTAAATCCCTAACGATGTTACCAATGAACTCTCACGAACTCACGAACACGCAGATTTTTTGATCGCAATAATCGTGTGCAGATGGTGCCACCTGTTACCCGGGTTATTTTTTAATTTCCTTCCTCGTTTAAGCGTTATTGAAATTACAGAAGTATAAATAAATGATGGAAAATAACAGTAACACCAATTCTTTACAAGAACATTTTTATTTATTAAATACTATTTAATAGGTTACTTTATAACTGAATCATTGAAATCGCAATCTAACTTAACATTTTTTTTATAAGTAGTTTTAGCTGAATAACTTACTGAAATACTTTCATATATCTGGGTAATTAAATTTAATACTATATACGTATATGCAAATTGCGATGCGGTATTGCATATATGTGTAGAAGCACATACACATACGAAAAATTCGCATTACGAGATGTATCATTCAAATAAGTATTATATCTTTCTGTTTATCACGCTTTTGTAATTGGTTATCTACATGCTTATATAATTACGTGCTTACCAATATTTTTCTTGTGATGTATGAGTTAAGTAGTACATGAATCCAGTAATCCGAAGTTAAACACATTAAAAGTAGAAAAAATGTGTTTCATGAAATTTCACAATGTTAAAATTCTAGAAAAAATATTATAATTTAATATTATAGCTTCATTTCCGCAAAACATCAAAAGCAATATCTTATTACTATGTACACAGCCTATATATACAATATTTATTTATTCTATATACAATTTTAATTTCGTTTATAAATTCATTGGAATGAATAAATTCGCATTATTAATAATATAATATTAATAACTTCCTGATTAAATTATTTGATACTTAAAAATGTCGTAAGATATATTAATTTTGAAACTCTTCTTGTAATTCATTTCGTTTAGTATCTTCTTCACTTGTTCAATCTCCCATAGCCTTTAGTCCGAATACTTGATAATTTCAATACTTTTGTCTTCATTTTAAACATCACTGAATAGTTTGAGAATTACTAAGAGGTTTGTAACCCTGAAATTTATAAAATGTTCATTACCTTATGATGTCAAAAATAACATAAAGCGTGTTTGATTGAAATGGAAATTAAAGGTGATGTTTAATTATTTCCATTAAAATTTGACATATTGTATATAAAAAATACAACAATAAATAATTCATAAATATAATAAAGTGCATATAAAAGCATGTATTTAAATGGAAGAAAGAGAAGTAAGGAAATGTTAGAAGTGGTAATGGCAATGCAGAAGCAGTAATGGCAATACAAAAGCAATAATGGCAATGCAGAAGAAGATGGTATTGTTTAGTGCTTAAAAATGAAGATAATAGAAATATAGAATGATAATCGATACAATAACATAATCCATACACTGACAATGACATTCTAACGAAATAATATCAAGATCCAAGATTCAAAATTCAAGATTCAAGATTCAAGATTCAAGAAATAATATCAATTTCATTTCTTGTATATCAATTACTCGGATGATCATTCTGTAATAAGAATTGACGAATGATCGTCATTCTATTGAGGCGCTACTATGTATTAGACGCTAATATATTAACATTATTTTGCAATGTGTGAAGACTGTCATGGACAGTCAAAGAATATGTAGTCTGTACAATCTGTACTTGTTAACGATTCATGCTGCCATAATAGGGCTGGCATACACTTATCCGTTTGCTTCCTGGTCTTATAGCGTTATTAATCGAATCTCTTAAACGTTCTGTGAATGTTTTATACTCCATTTCTGGATTATTTTGACCAAAGTCAAAATCTGCAACTTCCACTGTAAATCTTGCTTTACTTTGTATGTAATATGCAATGCCAAAAATAATGAGTACCGCAGCAGCAAGAGAACAAGAAACAGGTACCACAATCACCGATAACTGTGGCTTTGTTGTTACTACAAAACACATTTAAAAATGTAATCAAAGCAATTAATATTTGTAGAAAGACAAAATTTGTATCATTATTATTATTTATATCAATATTTATAATAACATATACCTTTATAAATATTTATTGTCAAGGGATAAATTTGTTTACTGACGTCATTATCTAATATAATTAATATTGTATATATGCTAGGTTCCAAGAAATAATGTATGATGGAAAAATTACAAGAATAAAGATTATCTTCTGTATCGCATGTTTCATTTCCCGTAACATTATACTTCCCTCTATGAAAATAAAGGCACTTATTAAAAGGTCCTGAACCTTTACATGTTACATTAAGAGATAACATATCCCATGGTTGAATCCAATTTGTACCCTCTACTGATATATTCATTATAGGTGCTAGAAATTCCATAAATATACATTATTATAACTTATACTGAACATAAATCATTATTTTATATGATCTCATATAATATATTACTTACCACGAACATCAATTTTTTTGGTGAAGTGCCCATATGTTTTATTAGGATCTGGTGGAATTATCGAAGAGTTGGAACAAATATAAGGTAAAGAAATATTTACATTGGAAATACTGACATTTTCTGAATTATTTAGAGGTATAGGTATTGTTGTAGATATTAATATTGGTTTTGCAGTTATGCTTTTACTAGATATGGTAGTAGTTACCACATCTTCTGTTGTAGTATTTGATATTGTAACATTTGGCACAGTTATACTAGAAGGAGTAATTGTTGTTGTTACTGGTAGAACCGTTGTAGTAGGTGGAACAGTTGTTGTTGGTGAATCGTATGATGCAACAACCAAAGCTTCTAACACATGTGATGTATCGGGAGTTGTAAAATTATAGAGGAAATTTAAGTCATTCGTTTGACCAAAATATCTGCAATCTATAAACCAATAAATTGATACTGATGTGGCTTTCATCAAATAATCCATATCTCCTTTTCTTATATTTATTGTCATGTTTGCTTCAGATGCTGAAGAGACATATGTATCCACTGATGTTTTGTTGGGCTGTATAACTTTGATGTCTCCATTGAAAGATTCTATTAAAACATTAATTTGATGATATACATAATAGACAAAAAGTTAATATATTATAAAATGACTTTTAAAAATTCTTAACTTACCAGTTACATAAAACTCGGTACGGGCACTGGTAACATCCTGCCACCAAAGCACGACATATTTATAAACCACTACTTCAACTTCATATTTTCCAATTGTATAATTTTCATGAGCAATATTTAAATTCCAATATGTTGTTGTATTTGATATAGCCCCTGTCTATGGAAGATCAAAGTTATATATGTATTCAAAATTAGTAATTAAGGTTTTATACATTAAGGTTTTATAAATGATAATACTGAAATGTAAGAAAAATATTATAATATAATAATCTGATTTTTCTTATTAAAACTGTAAGTAAAACTGTAAGAAGGTTTTTGAGCAAATAAATTTATTTAATATTGCGTCATAAGGAATTATACTTTTATAAAACTTCTCTTTTCAGGGCAAAGTTTACAATTCAATTGATAATCTAATTTTGAAACATATTGATAAACTATTTTGAACAAACTATAGGATAAAAAGAAACTAACCTCGTATATATGAGGAGTTAATGCATTGTCACTCCATTTATATCTAAATGTTTCTGATGGTCTTATACCATTATAAAAGATATCAGCTTTAAATGTAATAGTTCCACCTAATACTACAGGGCCATCATGTGTTAATATAATATTATAATCAGCATTAACTGTAACACAAAAGAAAGCTAATAAAATGTTTTAATCTTAACATAAATTAAAATAACAATAGGTGTAATTACAAAACTGAATAACTATCACATGAAACAGAATACAGATAGTCAAATTACCTTGAGAAGTAGATAAAATGTACCAAATGAGACCCCAAGAAAAATGCACTATCTGCATTCTGTACGTTGATAA
Source organism: Bombus pyrosoma (assembly GCF_014825855.1). NCBI lineage: Eukaryota > Metazoa > Arthropoda > Insecta > Hymenoptera > Apidae > Bombus > Bombus pyrosoma. The sequence continues at coordinate 6,322,721 of NC_057780.1, read as the reverse complement.
AGGGTCACATTTATTTTCGAAAATATGTACGCTTAGTAAAATTTGTTTTTGATCGATCTGCAATTAAATACGTATCATAATGTTTCCGACTATAGCACCATTTTAGTACTAATGATTGCCAACTGTTTCACATTGTACACCTTTTTTGACAATACATTGCGTTAGAGAGGAAATCCTTCCCTCGGTTGTATCTATCACGAAAAATAGAAATAGAGAAAAGATTAAAAACTATTATCAAAAGAACTTTCATATTTTGCTCTGTTTGTTACACTGTATACGTTATTAAAGTCTAACATTCTTTTTATACAACTTGTATTTAAATTTTTCGATATATTAAATAATCAATGTTATTAAAAGAGTGTATCTTTATCAATATAAAAGTGACAAACAGATCGAGGATTTTATTCATATATCGCAAAAATTTATTTAAATCCTTTCTTAGTTTATTGTATATTAATAAAAATTACCATTTAGCTTTCTGATTGGCTAAATTTTTTACTTAATGTATGTTATGTATAAAAAGTACTCAATATTTTAATGCTATCTAACTGTTGTCCTTTAAGCTGAATGTTAATATCAAAGTATGCATGTCATACCAGATAAAAATATCTCTATTATAAAAAAACACAACTAAGTTAAGAAAAGCAGTTACTTTCTGATATTAGTTTTGTAATTTCAAGTAATTGAAGTATTTTTTTTACATGATTTATGATAGTTGTCAATAGTAAATATGATATTCAAAAGTACACATGTGAAAGCATTAGTTGACATTTATAGTAATAAATGTATTTTAAAAGGTAATACAACACAAAAGAGTTTTAGATCTTTTCTTATACGGAATCTATATGATACTTCTACGTCCAGTGAAACTATTTCTTTTGAAAACCAATTAAAAGAAGTATTCAAATTTAAAAATAGCAATATTTGTAATTGGATTGTTGAGGTTAGTAACATAAATTATTGTTTAATATTTCTTAAATGTTACTTAATCTTTAATGGTTAACAATAATTGAGAAATGAACATCAAACATATTTAACATAAATCAATAAGTTAAACATATAAATTTTATTCTTCAAATTTTATGATATTTTGTTTTACATTTAAAAATTATGGTTTACATCTCTAAATTTTTACATATCACACATATTATCTTTTAAAACAATGATGTATATCGAATTAAAATAAATAAAAATTATGTTATCTTACGTTCATTTTATTGTACTATCATATATAGAATAAGGTTATAACATAACCTTATATTGTCGTATTATTATAAAGTTTTACAATATAAATGCAATAATAAAAGTAATTTTATCTTTGGAATTACATTTTCCAATATAATATATTATCTAACCTTTTTGTTAAATTATTTATAATAAATAATCTATTTTGAGTTGCATAACCAAAACATACTTGTCAAAATTGTTACTCATATAATATTTAACATAAATTGCAAATAATAGAAATATTAATCTATAAGTTTCAATTAACAATATTTCTATGTAACATACATAAAATCATTGCATAATACAATAGAATTAACATTTTATTTTAGAACAAAGCTCGTATTTTATGTAGTAGATACCAAGAAAGTAGCAAAAATGACAAGGAAAAAATTTTGCGCATCTTAGCATTTAAATATGCTGTTCAACATCCTGTTATATTCAATATAGCAGAAAGATTTGTGTCTACAGAGGTTTGTATATTATTAATTTTTTGTTAAATAAAATATTTAATTTTGTGATATTAAGCTTAAAAATCTAAAAAAACTTTTAAATCACATTAATATAAATAAAAAATACTTGCAATTATTTCGTTCTCTTTTTCTTTTATTTCAGCCGAACAATGAGAGGCGTATAGTTTCTTATGAACGAAATTTAAAAAATGCTTTGACACCAGATTACCAATGGTTGTTTATTACAATTGGAAGACTTCAAAATGGTGTAAAATTTCTTGTTGATTTAAGGACAGATATATTAGTAAGCAATTTAAAATGATATAAATAACATAACTTCAATTTTAATGATAAAATTAGTTCATGCTATATGAAATTCATATTTAATGTTCTAAATATTTCAAAAAATAGTTATTTTCTTAAAATTTAATTATTGATTTACAGTCTGCAGTCAGTAAATTTTACACTAAAAATATAATAAAATATCTTACGTACAAAATTATAAGTAGGGCACATCACTTATTTTTATACAAATATATTTGTTAGGAATTAATATTAAAAGCTAAAGACACAGAGGAAAGTATTGCAATCCAGCAATTGAATATTACCTTACGTGATTTATTACTACTCTGGTTTTCAGTAGGATTTCTACATTTAGAAAGAATAACATGGCAAACTTCATGTGACATTCTACAAAAGGTATACAAATGGCAAGTAAACAGTATAATATATTTTATATTCTTTATTATTTGAAAATTATAAGATTTCAGATTATGAAGCAATACATCCCATAAGAAATTGGTTAGATTTGAAACAAAGAGTTGGACCATATAGAAGATGTTATATTTTTACTCATCCTTCAATGCCACGAGAACCTCTTGTTGTATTGCATTCAGCATTATGTGATATTATACCAGGTATATCTTAAAAAATATCTTTTACACATAAAATTAAATACAATACAATGAATAATATACATTAAGTAAAAACACTAAGTAAAATACATTATTAACATATAGATAGTTTAAGAGGTATTGAAGAAGCGAAGGTCAGAATTCTTGGTAATCCAAAAACAGAAGTAACATTTTTAGAAGAAGATAAATGCAAAATAAAGACTGCAATATTTTATTCAATAACTTCCACACAGAAAGGATTACAAGTACATATATAAATATCTAAAAATGCAAATTTATGTAACATACAAATCAAAAGGCAATTCTTTTTAGGGTATTGAACTTGGTAATTATTTGATAAAAGAAGTAGCAAAACAAGTGTTATCAGAATTTCCTATGATAACCGAATTATCTACTTTATCACCAATACCTAATTTTAGAACTTGGTTTTTAGAAAAAACAAAACAAGGTAATTGCAATTTATTTCAAATAGTCATAAGATTTATTAATGAACCAGAATATTATATTTTGGTATAAAATACTTTTTAGATATACATAATGTGTTCACAAATGAAGAATACGAATCTGTACAAAAGGTTTTAAATAATGAAAATATTGTTTTGGGTTTAAAAAAAATTTTTAATAATTCATTATGGACTCGTGATATTGCAATATGCGAAATTTTGCGGAAGCCATTACTTAGGGCATGTGCATGGTATTTATATAAGGAGAAGAGACGAAATTATGCTTTAAATAATGTTGGTAGGTCGATTATTATAAATCGAATTTTATACATATCATAGAAAAATTAATCTAAACATCTAACATTTTTTATATTACAGCAAACTTTCATCTTCGTAATGGAGCTGTTATGTGGAGAATAAATTGGCTGGCTGACCCTTCACCACGTGGTGTTGGAAATAGCTGTGGAATTATGGTAAACTATAGGTAATTTAATCCATATCTTTATTTAATTTAATATATTTACTGCATTTTATATTTAATTAAGTATTCATTTTAACAGATATTACCTAGATGAATGTGAAAAACACAGCCAAAATTACATTGAAAATTATTTTATAAACACATCTGAAGATATAATTAATCTTGCTAACCAGTTCGAAAAATTATAAAACAAATTTTACGATTATAAACAGGAAGTTATTCAATCTTTTTCTAAGAATATTTTTAATGTGAAAAATATATAATTAGAAGTCTATGTAACGGAATAAAAGGAAAATATATTTTAAATAATGGTACAATTATAAGCTAGAAATGGAATTGAGTCATACGTAATAAATTTTTATAGATTTATGATAACAAGTGTTATTTATTTATTAAAGCTAAGATTTGACAAAGAACATTATTGAAATATTAAAACCGGAAGAACTTAAAAGAATAGAAATAATTAATCAAATAGCATGAAAACTTCTTTTAAAAGTACTTAATTTGTTATCCAACTTAACCACGTTTTAAATCACACACTATTACCAGAAAATTTAGAAATGAAATACATTTAACTTACGAATTATTAAATTAAAATTATTAATATTATTAATATTTACGTTTATGTTTTGTATTTTTTAAATATAAATTTTATTTTACATTTCCAAATTTTCGACTCATATATACAACAAGATTAAGCGTATTATATAATTTATAGTTTATTAAAACTAAACTCTGTTAAAAGCAATTTAAGTGATCTAAAAATTTTATAAATTATAATTTTGAACAACGGCATTTTTATATCATACTATTTACTATTTTTAATTAAATATTTTACGTCCAAAGGCATTTTTTACATTAAAAAATTTACATTACATAGTAATATATTTCACGAATTTTGATAAATAATAAAGTATATTAATTTGCTGACATTTTATAAAATCTAAATTCGCTTTTTAAAAAACATTTCATTTACATTTCTAAACAATTACATAGGTACAAAATAAATGATCACATAGGTACAGAATTTGTGGACATATTGCATTTTGAGCTGCCCAAATCTCAAAATTTTGTTCAATAATACAACTGTTTGTTACTTTTATTATATACATTGCCAAAATCCTAATCATTACTATAATATCATCAAAAAGTATATCATTCTATACATAAGCATCTAAACATTTAAAACATATAGGTTTACGTATCAAAATCATTAATATCATGTCAATATCAAATAGATTAGACTCACTTCCATTTCTAACTGAGTCAGTAATTAAAGAACTTCATTTCTGTACTCTTCAAATTTTATGTTTTTATTAAAGATTATTAAATTTGTTCATTTATACAATAGCTGTTTCCTGTCCAGCTTAAAGACAGTACAATGGTCTGCAAGCAGATCTGCAATAAATACAAATTCTCAATAAAAATACTTACAATCTTTTTTAAATTCAAATTAGAAAGTAATTTGAAAAAAGAAAACGAATTGTATCTTTGTAGATACCTGTAGTCAAGGCTGGTTTAGGTAAAAGTTTGGGGGAAGAATAGGTCTACTTTCTAGTTTTGTATATTCCAAATGAAATTCTTTTGCTACTTTTCTCCAACTTTGCGCATCAAAATAATAATAAGTACCGCGTTCATATGTTGATGTTTTTTCTACAAGTCCCAATCCTGGTGCTTGCGTTATCCAAACCTTTTCTTCCATATGATATCGCCACTCTCTAGTATACCTTCATGTTCCAAATTAAGTCATACATATTATTAAAAGTCTAGTAGAAAAAATATTCGAAAATTTTAATATAAAAATGTATTTACAACTCCGCTGCTGCTGCTAATTGCATCATATCCCCAATATTTGTATAAAACATATAAAATAGTAGATCATCTTTGTATCGATTTAGCTTAATTGGTGCTAGCTTATCCCTAAAATAAAGTGTACAAGTTTAATTACTATAATGATTCGTACTTATAAAAATCGATATTAATAAAATAAAATACCTGATGGCTGTATTAATAAGGTATTCTGGCGGTACGTGAAAATCGATATCCTGAGGTCGGCATGGTATTTCTGTCCAAGGTCCGGCAAAATTTTGATGAATACTATCTCCTGAAGTAAGATCTAATCCTAACGTAGTTAAATCGTAGCCTAATGCCAAAGTTACTAGATTCGGATCTGTATCAGCTGCCCTAATAAATGTCAATAACCCAACTACTCCAAACTGGTCCTGTATCATACTAGTTGGTAAATTAAGCACCTTGCCTGAAAAAAGATATATGTAATTGCATGAATAACGAAAAACATAAGCTGTAATGATAACTATTGTACCATCAGGAAATATTTGTACACCTCTTTTAGTTAATTGAGATTTCTCAGATCCTGGTGCTCTATTTGCCTGCAATATATCTTGTCCAATTTCAGGACCAAGTCCAACAGGTATGTTTTTATCTCCAGAAACACTTCCACCGGGCGATGGCCCTTCTCTATTTTGTGTTCCAGGCAATGCTGGAAAATCCTCAGAACTCATTGTAAACTCACTTGATTCAGATGTTGGTTGTTTTACCATCCCAACTATAATTGTTATAAATATTTATATAAAAATTATATTTATTTATATATTAAAATTTAAATTATTATGTGTTCAAACCATAAGGTTGTTTGCCTGGCATAGGACTAGGTTGCGGCATAGAATCACCCTGTCCTCTGTTTGTTAATGAAGGAAACTCAGATAGATCCAACAATGGAGGAGTACTTGTATCTCCACCTCCTCCACTGCCAAAAACAGAGTGAAAATTATTGATTTGAGATCCGTAATTTCGACTTTGAGGTATTCCAAATGTGCCCATGCTAGCCATTGGATTTGATGTTCTATAAATTTATATTAATATTTTCATTTGTTTTATAAGTAGAATTATCATATAATAGATATACAACAAAATATATAATATCATAATGGATAATACTTTAACATTAAAATCATAACAAATTCAGACAACATTCCTATGTTCTATACGTTAAATGGGAAAACTAACCCAAGAGCAGGCATTGTACGTCTATCTGTAAAAGCTCTCTGCCCAAACAGTCCTCTGGTACCCATAGGAGAGAGCTGTTGCTGTTGAGACTGATGACTATTTTGTCCACCTCCTGCTCCTGATGCTCCAGGATAAACGTTAGTAACTACTACCGCAGAGTTAACCGAACTGGAAGTGCTTGCAGATGAGCCTGAGAACATGCTCGAGGTAGGTGTGACATGACCCGTAAGGGTCGATGAATTTAAGCCCCCCCCACCACCTGTGCGCGATATAAGGCTTGCGTTCGCAATACTGCGTGGTGGTTGCTCAAAGTTCAGGTTAGCCATAGCCTGGTGACTCCACTACAAAATACCTGCTAGGGCACACCAACACTCTTTTATGTCAATTACCACAATCACTTGTTTTCTATTGCATCACTTGTAACTTGTTTAATTTCATAGAATCGAAGACAGTCCATGACAATAACTCCTAGTAGTAACCTGTAATGACCAGGTAAAGACAAAAAAATTGTGACACAGAAGTAACAGGTTATTAATTAATATCAAACACTTTGTTTTAATTTTTAATTTCAATTGTACTTATTTAATTTTTACCTGTTTATCACAGCACCATGGCAATGGTCATATCAAAATTGAAGACGGGAAATGAGAATGAACCTATTGGCAAGTGAAGAATTTATTTTCATGAAGATGCTATCTAAGCATTACTTCAAAAAATTTACATTATGCATATAATCTATGTTCTTATATATAAAATATTTGTTCAAACTTCTTAATTTACTTATATAAATATCTAATCGTACATTAAATTACATTATACTATTAAAGAAAATTATATTACTTTTATGTTTTATTTAAACATTAGAAAAAGCTTTTACATTTTATAAACAAGTCACCTTTCCTTTATAAAGAATACTGTTATAGAGATTAATTCTCATAAGAATTTATTTATATGTTAAAAACTAAAATATAAAGATTTTAAATGATATGATTTTTATATTCTATAAAATTTGTTATAAATAATACGATTTTTATACCATATAATGTATGATGTTCTAGAACTTATAATTGTTAAGATATAGGTACATATTTTTATAAATACTTACAAATTAATTTGAATATTACTATTTTAAACTATGTTTCATTTCTTCACGTCTATAACGATGAAAAACTAATACAATATTAGAATACTATTAATGGCAATAACTTGTTATTTTAGTCGCTACAAAAAGTGACAATATAATAACATAACAAAACGAAAATAGTTAAGTAATTTCTCTCTTGGATATTTTGTTAGTACCTTAATATTACAATCACTATTACACAGAAAATTGACGAATTTCGGAAAAAACATTGAACGAACGATCGGTGATCTTGATATTGTAAAAAATAGAAATCAGAACGACCACAATGAAAGCAAAAGGTTATAAGATCTATATAATCAAAATATTGATGAAAAAATAGATAAAATTTAATTACCTATATTATTGAATCCGTCGTTAAGTTATAGCACGAAAAAATCCATCAAATTCATAATAAACAAAGTAAATGAGCATAAAAAAAAACACAAAAACGTCGATGTTGACTTTGAATGTATATGATAGAGAGAACGTTGTTTCGTTATTTAGTATTTCCACTAGAAGAAAGATTTCTGCATGAAGAGTCCCAAAAGATCAAACTTTTATACACGTTACAATATTCTTAACAAAATAGATATCTGTTTTGTCACTCAGTTTCACAAACTTAAACAACACTAGAGACATGAATTTCTGCCATTATAACCATTTCTACGATGATGTTCAAATTAGATACCAAAATGATTACTATCGGGACTATAGATTAAATTTAATTCAGACATTTGCTAAAAATATTATATGTTTAATTGTGTTATTAAAATATGATCGGTATTGTGTAATTCAATTTAATAAAAAGACAAACTTTAATCTTGAATATGATTACAGAAATATTTATCATGGTCTCTAGAATATTATACTTTGGATATAATTTCTATCTTGCATATAATAGAATCGAATTCGAATTTATCGGCTAATAAATACGTTGAAGTAACATTATAATTATTTCTTTCTATATTCGAAACATTTTTCTGTGAAAAGTATTAATTCTAGTGAAATATATATAACAATTAAAATGAAAAATCTCAGATTTCAAGACATTCAATTCGTTCCATAAAATTATAGAGAATGTTATTTATCAGATTACAATTAAATAAATATGAAATGTAAAATTAGCAAAATATAGGAAACATTCTATGCATAATATACAATATTTTATCCCACTTAAAATAAAATAAAGATAAACAATAATAACATTTATTATCATGAAATAATCATAGAAAATATATCTTTTTCAATGAATTATTACATTTTAATTAATTAAAAGTAATAAAATTGCATCTGTGTAGTTGCAGATATATATTTTCAAAAAAGATAAAAAACTATGTTTTAGATTTAAATTATATACACAATTTTGTTTACTTCTTTTTTTATATATTGAAAATATTAATATGTATATACACACATTATCTTCTCTTTTCAATTATTTATGTTTTACATTATATTTACTGTTTTCCTCTTGACTTTCTATATATTTTTGTTTCAGTTAATCTATGGAGAAGATATAATTACACTTGTATACTCTTTTATTTATTTCAAAATAATTAAAATCCTTTCATACCAATCATCTTTTTTCCACAATAAAAGGTATTTCTGATTTATCACTGAAATTATTGTATCTCAATGAAATTTTGTATTTTAAGCTTCTAACATATAAAAACTTTGGTTATTTAGTTTAATTGCAAAGGAAATACAAAAAAATCTTTCTTTAAGATTTATAAGAGATTAGTATGTAGGTTCTGAAATATCTATTTCTTGTTTTATTACATTTAAAAAATGTTCTTTTAGTTTGTGTCAATGTACTATACAACGTTATTAAAAGTGTATGGTTCATGGCAAAGTAAAAGTTAAGTTTTGTGATTAGTTTTATAAACATTTTATATATAAGTAGGATTAATCGTCAGTGCATTAAACAAATCATTTATAAAAATATAAATACGGTGGAAAGATATTTATCATAAAAAGTGAATAGAGGAAATAAAAATTAGCGTAATAAAGTGAAAAATGGCATTAATTAGAAGAGCAACTCATGCTGGTAGTTGGTATGCAGGTTCTGGTAAGCAATATTTAAATTATATTTTTCATTTGTCTAGTTTTAATAGTAATTGCCTATAATTCAATGAGAATTATTTCTTATATTTTCTTTGCCTTTGTGTACATTCATCATTGTATATTCTGTGGCAAGTACGTTGACAAATAACCACAAGTCTATGCATCTAATATTCGGTATTTTTTAATACAATGATGTGCTAATATTTAAATTGATATTTAATCGTGCAAAGATTATTAATAATAATTGTTATAATTCTACTAAGTCTATTACATTGTAAGTATTTTGTAAAGTAATATTTCGATAAATCATGGTTATAAAAATGTTGTTTTTTTACATTGTAGTCCACCTTTAAACAAAGTATATGTTCATATTACTATACACATAGGATAAATTTATACGTAAAAGTGAAAAAAGAAATGTTTATTTGTATTATAAGACAGATACTATAAAGGAGAAAGTATAAATTAATAAACAGTTTATTATGGTATGTTAAATGTACTTTATAATATATCTTTTTCTGCAGAAATTTTTATTATGGAATTACATTGTTATGTATCCTGAAACTGTCATTGATAATTTTGGAAACCTATGATTAAATTTAGATTTTAGTAATTAATACTGTATCTCTAATGGAATGCATATATATATATATATATATATATTGAATATTTTGTACAGGATTGGACTTAAATAAACAATTAGAAGGTTGGTTGGGTGCAGCAGACTTATCACATGGACCTGCTAGGGCAATAATTGCCCCGTCAGTAATTATAGTACATTAGAATAATTTTCAATTAGATTAAAGAATCTTTATTGAAATACGAACAAAATTTCACAGACATGCAGGTTACAGCTATTGTGGAGCATGTGCTGGTTTTGCATACCGCCAGATTAGTCCTGTTGTAGTGTAAGTTCTTTAAAGAATTCTTTTTTTAGTATTTTATAACAAAATGTTTAGATGGATGACGTAATTTATGTTTTATAAAGTGTAATATAATTTGATATAAAAAGCTTCTGGTTTGACATTTAAAAATATTGTACTTCTAAACCTTTATTTATATCTCATACTTTAGTTTAGTCAGTAGCTCAAATTCTTTCAAATAAAATTTACTTAGCATGAAAATATATTTTTTCTCAATTTTGTCTTTCTTGTGTATATTATCAAAAATAGTAACTTTAAATAATTGGAACAATCAACAGCATACATGTAATCTCTTAATAACTATATAAATATATTGTTAATTCATTATTCTTCTTGATTTTTGACATGAATTTTATGTTTATGTACAAAAATAAAATTATTTATTTTTTATATTTTTATTTGTATTGTTATTATATCTTTATTTGAAATAGGAGGTTAAACATATATTAACATAAGTATATATTATTATTACATAGGCGCAGGATTTTTATTCTTGGTCCATCACATCATGTCAGATTAGCAGGCTGTGCTCTTTCTTCTGCATCGATTTATCAAACTCCATTGTATGATCTACATATTGATCAGCAAGGTATAAATTTTATAACATAAAATATTCAAATTTAAATAAAATTATTTCTATATTCAAAATTAAAATTAATTACATTCTAAATATGAATTATCATCAAAGACTAGTTCAAATATAGGCTTCTGTTCATGTAACAGTGTACAGAGAACTTGAAGAGACTAGACATTTTGAGTGGATGGATTTAAACACAGATGAAGAAGAACATAGCATTGAAATGCAATTGCCATTTATTGCGAAAGTTATGGAAGGGTATGTTTATTATTATATTTATTATATATATAATTACTATTATATTTTCATTTATTATAAATTTCTGTTTCAAATTTTATATCAATATAGGTTTAAAGATTCTTTCACAATAATTCCTATACTAGTGGGTTCATTAAGTCCAGAAAAAGAAGCACTCTATGGAAGATTATTAGCACCATATATGGCTGATCCACAAACATTACTTGTTATATCTTCGGATTTCTGTCATTGGGGACAGCGTTTTCGTTATACCTATTACGATAGATCCTGCGGCCCCATTTATAGATCTATTCAAAATCTTGATAAAATGGTATGTAAAATCTAAGCATAATGTCATTGTTTATTTCCAAATATTTTATATATTTAAATAAATGTTTAAATACTTGCTTATAAACTCGAATGTTCAAACTTGTTTATATTATTATGTATTATATAACAATTCACAGGGTATGGACATTATAGAAACATTAAATCCTACAATGTTTACCGATTATCTTAAAAAATATGGTAATACAATATGTGGCCGACATCCTATTAGTGTTCTTTTACAGGTAATAGTTTTTATTTATTTAAATTTTAAGTATATTTTTACTTTCATTAAAAAAATGTTAAATATTGATGTATTTTCTAGTCTACTATACATACATATAAGTCTTCAATATTTGGAATTAATGATTTCTCTAATAAATTTTATATAGTTATATTAAATTGTAATAATAATATTCTTTATGAAATGAGATACAATTTTTGAAATTATAATTAATATTTTAACAGGCAATTCATACTTTAAAAGGGAATACTAATGGCCAAAGAATGAACTTGAAGTTTCTTAAATATGCTCAAAGCAATCAGTGCAATAATATGAATGATAGTTCTGTTAGTTATGCCAGTGCTTCCTTGGTTCTTGAGTGATACAGTATACACTTTTATTGTTGTTCAGAGGATTTGCAGAAAGAAAGTACTAAGAAAAAAACGGCAGTAATAACCTATTAATCATAAAGATGCATTAATTATAATTTTTAAAAAAATTGTTTTATATTTAAAGAGAAAAATAATGACATTTAAAATCAAGTTGCAATTTACTATATCGTGTGAAATTTTCTCAATTGCTTGAGAAAGAATATATTAATATTTGCAATGAATGTGATGAGTAGAAACGTACTATCGTCAAATTTTTGCTTTAAAAATATTTCGGTTTATTACTTACAAGAAATAATCAGTACTTCCAAATTTCTATTGTGGAAGGAGCTTAAGTATTTCTTTGCTTTGATTAGTACTACAATTACAGAAATAATAATATATAAAGTGCAGTTCATATACACTAAAAAGGCAGAAAGTTCAATCTATTGATGGAACAGGGAAAGACTCAATCTAAAGAGAGAAAAAGGAAGATATTCAACTATTAATTTATCTGGTCGATTTTATTATATCTTTAAAAATTGTATAAGATAACAAAATATATTGAACATTGATGTTATTAATTTAAAGTTTTAGAGAAATAACCTAAAAAAATAACGAAAACGGAATAATTATATTTTGTCTATTAAATGTTAAAGCATTAAAATATTTATGAATTATGTTTTAAATATAGAAAAATGTTTATTACAATGGATAAATTTGACTTTGTTAGTTGTTAATTGAAAACATATATTATTAATATAAAATTATTATTTATTTAAAAATTTTATTTTAAATTTAATTTAATAACATTTAACGCTTATTTCTGATTACTAAGACAATAAATGTTAATAAAATCAATGAATAGAAAATACTTTGTCACAAATTGCATTATTTATCTCAGGGATTTACACAAGCATAATGCTAAAACTTTAGAATTAAAATGTACCTCTTCTAGGTCATTAGAATGAACAGTCTGCACTGATCAATATCAAGTGAAATATTCCAGGTAAATAGTGTACAACTTAATCACGTTCTCTTTAAAACAAAGCAATGAAATGATCTCATATCCTTCCTACCCTACTATCTTGTTATTCCTCGTTAGCATAAGAAATTACAAACAAATACTGTATTGTTACAATATCATAATATAAATGTAAAGGAGGATCAGTGTGGAAAAATGTTTACACAATATATTGTACCATTATTGATATTCTTTTGCTTTTGATAAAATACTAATGTTAAAAGAAAACATTTTCATATTAAACTATATGTATGATTTATAATTCATGAAATATTGGATATGATTTTCTTTTATTATTTTTTAATTTTTCAAAGTGAATTTAAAACTAAATTCATTGATCCATAATATGTGAAATTATAAAACTGGTCCTTCGAATGTTACTTTTTTTATCTTTGTACACTAAATTGATAAGATATGCATTTGTATGAAAAACATAAAACAATCCATATATATGTTTCATAGTCGTGTAATAAATAAAAAATATATATATAAATTTATATGTACCCTTTTAAAAAAATTAAATATCGAAAAGATTTATAATTTAAATATATATTTCATTGCAGTACTTACAGCTATTAAAATAATTTTATAAATATTAATAACATAACAATAAGTTTTAACAAAATAATTTGTTTACATTTACCTCTTACAAAAAATTAACACATTTATTAAGTGGAATAAAATTTATATTTTAAGATATTATATTTAGTTTTATATTGTATTCTTGATCCAGTCCTATGTAACAATCGGATATCAAATAAAACACTAGAGTTGTTTGTCCTTGAAAAAAATTAGATTTTTAGTTTAAAAAAAGAATTGAATTGAAGTTATTATATGTGATGAAAAATTATATAAATAATTATAAATATGTACAGAAATAAAATTACCTAGATTTGATGGTGCTGTGAATTGTAATTGATAATATTTGCGTTGTTCATTTATTCCAGATGCTCGTTTTAGAGCTAATAATTCTAGGTTAGAAGTATTACCTAAAACCAGAAACCAACCTTCATCCTTTCCTTTTTGGAACAAAGGGCAGTGTGCTTTCAAGTTATTAGACTTATTTTTTCTTTTCATTGTAATATTTAGTATATAATCTTGATCCTTGTAAATATTTATATGATCAGAATTTTCAGTCTTTAGCGATATAAACTTCTGGTTTCTCTGTTCTTCATCGTGCATTTCTATACTTAACTCGACATGAAGCATTGGCATCTCTTTCATTACTTGATGTATCTAGAATTAAAATTATTGATAATTAATAATTTATTATTTTCAATATTTACTTTCAATATTATAAGTTAAAAGTTTAATATATTTACTTACTTGAAATATTTGCTCTTCTTGAAAGTCTTTACCAAGCACCTCTACAAGTGTACTATATTTGTTGCGCATAATAAAGCACAATTTTGGAAGACATGATGACAACGCCGAAAATAGTTGTATATGTTCTGAATTTACATGTGGCAATGTAGTAATTGCAAATTCATCAATCCATCGAGCTTGAATAAGCATCTGAAGCAAATTCATTATCATAAGTGCACTTGCTAACCATCCATGTTCTGCAACTGTATCTATCATTGCCTAAAAGTAAATATATATTGATTAAAGAGTATTTTAATTATAATACATGTAAAGTGATATAATAGTTTTCTTTTAACTATACATACTTGAATAATCCTAATTGACTGATCAAGTACTGATTTTAAATCAGTAATATAATCTACACATGGCAAAGGAAGTCTTGAAAAATGTGCTTGAAGTAATAAAAACGCTTTTGTATGTGGAGAACCATATGAGTAATTATCTACTTGGTAACGACACATTTTGCTTAATTCCCTGTTGACACATTAAACATATTAGAGCAAAATAAAATTTTCGAAATACATTTTTTTATTTATTGGTGAAGATGATACTTACTCATTTAATAATTCTTCGTCATGCCTTACTGGTAATTCATTATATTCATAAGAATTACATAAAATACGTAAACATTGTTCTAATGTTAGAAATTCTTGTAACGATTCCTCAAACATTAACATAGTATGATGTGATAAATAATAAAATGATGCTATTTTACCCATTGATTGTGGATATAAAATTTGTTCTTCCTAGAAATAATAAAAATATTGTAAATTATCCTTTATATAACAAGTTAGAAATAAAATTTTAATTTCATTCTATGTACCTGGTCAAATGTCACACAATGTGAATTTATCAACACTTTTAATGTACTATCCACCAAAGAAGATAAGTACTGATTAATTGTATTAGGTTCTAAAGCATTTAGATCATAATATCTAGGATTTTTCATTAATCTTCTAAAAAAGTACGTCCAGGTTAAATAATCTAATAATTCTTGTTTGTTTTTAATTGTACCAGCCACAATTTCAGCATTTATATGATCTGGTAAAACAGCTAGTAAACTTGATTCTACTGGAAATGGTTGATGTAGAAACCTCTTATAAAAATTTTTTTTTAAGTCATGTACTAGAACTACTGCCACTCCTGCAGTATCAAATTGGGGTCTGCCTGCACGTCCTATCATTTGAAGTACATCTGTAATAGGCATGTCTACATAACGGTGTTGTTTACCATCATAATATTCTGTTCCTTTTATTACAACCAAGTGAGCAGGAAAATTGACACCCCAAGCTAAAGTAGCTGTCGTAATCAACACCTAAATATGACATTTTTATTTTATTTTATTTTAGTAGGTATTAGTTGGTTGACTTTATAAAATATTTTATCAAATTTGATATGTTTGAAATATCTTTCCTTTGTTAAAAGGAGTTACTTCTTCAATACAATATAATGATTAAGTATTGAGGATGTAAACAACGTTATAAGTAGCAAGTACATATATATAATATTTTAAATGTATACCTGAATTTTATTGTTAACAAATAATTCTTCAACAATCATTCTATCTCTATCTTGAAGACCAGCATGGTGAAGCCCAATTCCAAATGCAAGTGTAAGTTTTAAGTTTGAGTCTCGTACGTGATCTAGAATAGTGTTCATTTCTTCCTCACACATATGTAACCATTGTTTAGGATTATCTTCTGCCGCAAGGTATGCAATTAAATCTAGTGCAGTTAAACGTGTTTGTCTGCGTGATGAAACAAACACCAAAGATGGACTAGATGGTGCATGTTGTTTAATCGCTTGAAAAGTTGGTCTATTCATTGTTGCCATTCGAGGACAATAATTTTTCCCTGGGAACCCGTGTATATGAATTGCTAACGGTACAGGTCGTACAGACGGACGAAAATTGTAAAGGCCCATTTCTTTGATACCAAGCCAATTAGCTAAATCCACTGCATTAGCTAATGCTGTAGAAAGTCCAATAACTCTTAATTTTTTTGAAGTGTGACTAGAGATAAAATTAGTTCTTGAAATAATAACTTCCAATACAGGACCACGATCTTCTCCTAATAAGTGAATTTCGTCTATAATAATAAGAGCAACATCCTTGACATAAGCTCTTGTTTGCCAACTTCTACTAATACCATCCCACTTTTCTGGTGTAGTTACAATAACGCTCGCACTTGCTATAACTTTAATATCTGGTGATACATCTCCAGTTAGTTCTACCACTTGCCTTCCTAGTTGTTCTTCAAGTCTAACTTTCCAATCCTTTATTCGTTCTCTAACTAAAGCTTTTAATGGTGCAATGTATACAATCTTCTGCATTGGATATTGCTTAAATACTCTAAATATGGCAATTTCTGCAGCAATTGTTTTCCCTGAACCAGTTGGAGCTCCTAACAGGACATTATTGTCTGTATGATATAAACAATGAAAAATTTGTGTTTGTATTGGATTAAAATGAGAGAATTTATAAAGCTTTTCAAATAGTGGATCTTTTAATGCTTTTACAGGTAATGGTTGTAACTCTAACAAATTAGTATGTGGTGGATATATTTCAGGTAAAATTAAATCATGAAATGTTAGAGGTAGCATACTTTGACAACCTAACCAGCGATCACTTGTTGCCCTTACTATATATTGAGAAGGTAATGGTTCCTGTAATGGTATAGTCATCACAAGCTCTTGTTCAAGTTTATTGCAAACCATCTTTCTTGTCATATTAAAGCATTCATGATGATAAATAAAATCACTGTCTGGATCTTCTATCCATATCCAAAATGGTTCTGAAGCTTTACCATGAACACTGTCATTCCATCGAAATTGAGGATATATTTTCAAACGTATTCTTAAAACTGTGCGAGTAATAGGTTGTAAATTTGATTCCATTTCTAATGCAGGTAATTCTTCACAACATTTCTTCACCAATACTGCTACTTTCTGATTATACAAAATATCTCCAATTTCTTTAACATTCATATTATTTAATCTATCAATTGTCAAATCATTTTCTTCTATTTTATTAATAATTTCTGGAGATAAACAATGAAACTGACACAGAGGATTTTTAAAACTCCATTGTTGCACTTCAATTACCTTTGCCATTTCTAATAAACGACCAGCCATCGTTGCACGATTTTGTCCTAGCATAATATTAAACAATGCTCGACATATGCGTCCTGCATTTTGCACAATATATGCTTGATCCGATATCAATGAAAATGAATTAACTCGACCATGTGATAAGTACGTTTGCAATAGAATATTCACTTTGCCATGTATATTTTCTACACCACCTTGAACGTTAAGTTCGCAATATTGTTGAATCAACTCTTGCAATTCGTTCATTTCATCCTCTCGTACTTTCAATTGTCCAAATTCTTGAGATTGAGATATCATAGCAAGTATTTCTGCTTCGCTCATAATTGGTTTTGTAAGTCTATTAAAAATTTCAATAGTGTCATATTTAAGATAAAAGTGACTTGCAATACGTCCTAGATTTGTTGTACTCAAATCTCCTGTACTTATATTATATCGAATCATTTTAGCTTCATCTAATGCTTTAGCTGCTATATCAATTAACTCTTTCCTTTTTTGTTCTAGATTCGGATCATCTATAATAACTTGAGGAAGAATTCCATAAACATGGTAGTTTAACTTCATTCGAACAAATAAATAAGTATAACTTAGCCATTTTATAGCTTCTTCTACATTAGATATTGTACCTAATGCAATTTCAGCATTCAAATTATCAGCCAAATATTTAATAAAACTACTCTCAATAGGTATTTGGTTTGTTAATAACGATAAATAGTGATATAATTTATTATGAGAAGTAATAATAGTAGCGTGACCAGATACATCAAATTGTGGTCTACCAGCACGACCAAAGATTTGTAAAACATCTAATATATCTAAATCGATATACGAACCATGTTTTGCATCATATATTTCTGTTCCTCTTATAATAACTGCATGTGCAGGTAAATTTACACCCCAAGCTAATGTCGACGTGCATACTAATACCTTAATTAAACCTTCTGCAAAATATTTTTCAACCAAATTTCTTTCTGAACGCAATAAACCAGCGTGATGTACCGATAATCCGCTGCTAAATAATTCAATTAGATACCTGTTGCGTGATTTAGCAAACGCTTTATTTGTAAATTTTGCTTGACCTTCAGGTATAAATAATTTAAGTGTACCATCTTTCATCGCTAATTCTTTTAATGTTTGTGCCACTTTAACAGTAGCATTTCGTGCATGTACAAATACCATTACTTGATGTCCTTTAGATACCATATCTATAACATTATTGTAACATACTTGATCCATGTAATTTATTTCCTGCAACGGTGATGTAGCTTTTACACCAATAAATGTTTGACTAAGGGGTACTGGTCGAAATCGATGATCAAAATAAAAGAGTCCTACTTGTGGATTCACTCTTAAAAATCTTGCGACATCTAGATAATTTGGTAAAGTTGCAGAAAGTCCAACAATTCTTATCATGCTTTGTGAAGATTCTACTTGTCTTAATGTTCGAGCAACTAATGCTTCAACTACAGGCCCTCTATCACCATGTAACAAATGCACTTCATCGATAATTAATAATTTTACAATACTAGTAAGAGATATATCTCCAGTACCTTTTCTAGTAACAACGTCCCATTTTTCTGGCGTAGTAACGATCATTTGCGTTTGTTGAATTTCTGATTTGGTCAGTTGTATATCTCCAGTTAATTCACGAACGGATATACCAAGACATTGAAGTTTTTTACTAAAATTTGCTGTCATTTCAGCTGCTAAAGCTTTCATTGGGGTTACATAAATTATTTTAAATTGATTTTTCATTAATTGACCATGTTCAATATGTTGCTTTATTTGATGTACTATAGTTAACATAGCAACATTGGTCTTTCCAGCACCCGTTGGAGCAGAAATTAATAAATTCTCATTAGTATGATATGCCGCATCAAATACTATACTTTGTATTATATTTAATGATTTAATACCACTAAAAGCCATTTGTCCAGTATCATCTAAGGAATCTATCATAACAGGTTTGTAATTTACATCAATTAGTTGAGACTCTGGAGGAGGTATAGAAACTTCCTCAAACATTTCTGTGTCTTTTCTTACTGCATTTTCTGGTAACATTATTTGTTGTTTCGATACATAACCAGCTGTTGTTCTACTAGATATATTGGAGTCAAATACAAAGGGAATATTTTCTCGCATATTTCTGTCTGTAACATTTCTTTCAAATATGGGTGTATGCATTTCTATTAATGCTTCATTCTTTTTTAAGGATAATTCTAATGATTCAAAACTATTTTCTTCAGATTCTCCTCTTTTTTCTCGTTTATTTGATATCTTATTTAATTTCTTTTCCTTCTTTCGTACTTGTTTCAGTAGCTGTTTTTCTTTCTCAGACTGTACAGTCACTTGTCCACTGATCACAGGTCTTTGGATATTACACTTTTTTTGTACTTTTGAATCAGAACTCAAAGCTATAATACTTTTTCGATGTTCAATAATGTATTGTATAAACTCTATAGATTCACAACCTAAAAGATCAAGTAATTCATCTTCTGAATTTTCATTTTTTAATTTACTAATTATAATAAACTCTTCAAATTCTTCCACAGTCATATCTGCAAAATACTTTGCATGTGACTCCAAATTTTGTTTATATATTGCCTTATCAAACTGAAAATATAATTGTAATTAAAATATTTTCAGAAATAAATAATAATATAAACAAATTTTAGTACATACTTTAGTTTTAGACAGATTTGTATCTTCATTTCTATATTTCATCGAAAAATTATCAGTACTTTGAATAATATTTTCTAAAGACATACTGCGAAGTGTTTCAGTATCTGGCCATAATACTCTTGCAGGTTTATATTCAATTTTTGAACCAAACAACTTACTTTCTGATATTTCAATATTATCAGCATCTGTTTCTCTATTTTCTATGAGTACTAAAATATTTTCTTTTAATCTTTCTCGAATTATTCTAATTATCTATAAAAACATATATTAAATATTTTGATTTATATATATATATAAATAAAACAAATTGCATGTACATATTTACCTCCATCATATTCTGAGCATCTTGAAATGTTAAATTTGCAGCTTTCCTTTTTAAAATTGCAAATTTTTCATTAGTTAACAACTTGTCATTGATTAGTAATTGTAGAGTAAACAATAAAAATTCATCTATGAGTTCATAAGAACATTCTCCTAAAATAATAATAACAAATAAATAATAACTTTTTATTTTATTATTATTTAAAGATATTACATACCAAATGTTTTTACAGCAATTTGACGTAGTTTATTAACATGATGTAAAGCATCTTTGGGTACATGTCTGCATAAATCTTGCCAGTTAAACTCACTGTAATAAATATACTTATAAGTATCACGTACACAGTAGTGTGATAAACTAAAAATATAGAAGAATTATTTTACACAGATTATTATATTTTTTCATTTATAACATTATGGTCATGACAAGTTGTAAATTATCCAGGTTCTAATTAATTAGGTAAATATAAATTATAAGTCTTCTTAGTTGAAACCTAAAGAAATATTCTATGAGTAACTTAATAATTCAATTATGACCAAATATTTGTTTTACATAAAATATAAATTATAAAATACCTTTTCAATTTTTTATATTCTTCTTCTTTTTTAAATAAATCATTTGGTTGTAGTTCCCTTGTACTTTTAATACGTCCAAGATTTGTAAACATACGCAAAGATCTTGTAATTCGTGGTAATTCTGGCATTTTTAATTAAAAAGTATGTTGGAATGTTCAATCTGCAACACACAATTCGTATTTGTAAAAAAGAATACATTTATCTATCGAAAACTGAGTATTTTAGTAAATATGTTATAAATTACAAAAAGAAAGATTGATTACTAAGTCTTATTTTATTTAACACAAAGAAATATATTTTTGATTAAGAGAAAGTACTTTATCGCATTATTGTTATTACCATTAACTTCAAGTTGAAAATTCATTTATCAGTATTCATTTATTATACGCCATTAAATAAATTCACGATTATAATCGTATGTTGGGAATATGTATATAGATATTGTAACTACTTATACTATAACTACTTAAATAGTATTATTACAAGGAAATTACTTAATTTTCATAAGCCCAAATATTTTCAACATATAATTCTAATTTAAAAATCTAAAGTAAAAGAAAAGTAACATTTTTATAGTTAAAAAGATAACATATTCTACAAATTACGCGCGCGCGCGCGTGTGTGTGTGTGTGTGTATAATTTGTAATAATACCTTACACCTTAAAAATAATTATTATGTTATCCTCAATAAAAATTTCCACTAAAATTTGATATTAAACAATATAATATTAAACTATACTACTACGTTCTACTGATATTTGTCAAAAATCACACTGTTCCTGTGCGTTAATTTTGTTGCACAATTGTCAAAGCCATGCTGCACTAAAATTATTTTTTGTGTATTATATGTCAAGTGCAAACGATGGTGATGATGAGAATAAATTTGACAACAGCGCTAAATTAAGATTTTTGTTTCGAAGTAAACATAACCTAGTCAGTAAATTTTTACCATTGCAATTACAGACATTACAATTTTAAGCGTAAATAGTAATGTTATTAGTTAAGAAATGTGCAGTTCTTTATTCTTTAAAAATAAGAAAATATATTTGATTGATAATTATTTGATTTTAACCTTTCTTACAATTGAGAATATATCAATATTGTGGTTTTGTTAATTTACAAAGTCTTGATGTAAAAAAATGTGTAATATTACTGTGTCACATTACTGAAAAAAGATCAAACTAGAAATTATGAAATATATATTTGAGAGATGTTTGTTTAAATTTCAATGAGCGATTGTAATATGTGCAACACCTAGCCAATATAAATATAAAACAAATTTATATTATATATATATGTATATTACATGCGCTATTGTATATTCTACTGTACTATATTATATTTATTGCAATATTTAGTATGTACATTAATTATGCAAGTAATGTACTTACATTATCACAAAGACAAATATTTCATGAACTGTTTACAAAGAGGTTATATTGACTAGGTTATGTTTACATCGACACTGTTGCCAGATATATTCTCACCATGGGTTATATATAAAATGTAGGTTTCTGTATAAGGGTATAAATATAATTTGTAGCATATCGTAACTGATAACAAATTATTTATATAAATATTGGACATTATTTGAATAAGTTTATATATTTAACCATATTCTTCAATTGTATTCGAAAAATATTTATCAAATAAGTTCGATAAATTAACAAACAAAATAACAATTATATTCTTTGCGTAGATTTGCAATTTTATTAAGGTATATATGTTTTCCCTAGTGACTATTACTTCCATAGCATATCAACACTGAATTTACGAAAAAGATTTCGTTGTTGCTTCATTTTGAAGGGATTTTTTTATTATGCGTTGAAATACGAAGAATATATCTTTGTTTCTGTGTTTTTTTATACGGACTTCTTTGATACATAATAGGAAATAAATCGGTTTGGCTATATATCTCTTACATGAAATGATACTGTCATTATATCGTTTGATGAGGTTACATCGTTACAAATGACGGTGTTGTTTAATCAAATACAAAGTCAACTTAAAAATCATTTAAATGAAATGTTCAAAAGAATTGGAACTGAAGTATTTTGTTAACTTTAG
Source organism: Bombus pyrosoma (assembly GCF_014825855.1). NCBI lineage: Eukaryota > Metazoa > Arthropoda > Insecta > Hymenoptera > Apidae > Bombus > Bombus pyrosoma. Next base: position 6,299,201 of record NC_057780.1, on the reverse strand, counting down.
CTACGACAAATTACGAAATAAATACTTTGTGGGAATTTAATGAATGAAGGCAAAGCAAGATATTTTGCGGGGGGTCTTTACTGGGGTTATTGTGACCCAGGTAGACCAAAAATCCTCCTCAATAATAAGGTAAAAGATCTTTTTAATATATCGTACCTTTTATATTACAATATCTTTTCAATAATGAAATTATGAATTTAGGACGATATATTATTGTATATCCATGTACTAAGTTTATATTTTCAACAAAATAATTATTTTGTATCTAGTTGAAAATTTTTTGTATCAATATAATGATTTTTAATCAGCATACAATATACGAAAACTGTTGACTACTTGTATATATATATATATATATACATATGTGTATATATATGTATTAAAAGCACATGAATGTTTATAATATATTTCATTTATTGTAATACATTGTAATATACATGATATGTTACATTGTTATTTGTCTTATGGTTTTGTTGTTTAGCTTTTGATCAAGACTGCCAATGTAAGACTGAACTACTGATGCATGGAATAATTGTCTTTAACATTAAATACGGACAGCATCAATGGGAAACTGTTTTTCGTGCTTTAAGGTGTCTCTTCCACCAGCCACTGCCACTCGCTCTTCATCGTTTGATTATAAAGACGGTAATATGATTATTTTCTATATTTAATATATATTGTTTGTAATTTTATATATATATATATATTCATACATAGGGAAAAATTATATTTTTTACTTTTGTTATTTTCATATCATTTCGATACACTTAATAAATGTTAATAAAGTTATATACAATTAAGGTTGTATTAATATAATCTTAATCATAAATTATAATTGTAATGATTTTAGAAACAATGGAATTGAGAGGTTCATTCTTAAATTCTTGCCAACAAACTGGGCCCTTAGTGCCTGAAGCACATATAAATGGAAACACACTATCAACATTCAATAATGTAGGATCTGATAATTGTGGTTCTATGCCTACTGTACAAAGTAATTTACGTTCGTCAAGGGGATTTTATGCACGGTTATCACCATTGGGTAGATCTGGAACATCATCTGGTCTTAATACAACCACTGAGTCAAAACAACAAAAAGAACCATCAGAAAACAAGTTAAATGCTTTATTTGACCAATATAAGGTGAAATTTGGAGGTTCATTATTATTATTATACTCATTTATGTATCTGTCACATTGGAGTGATGTCTGCTTTCCATTCTTATAGGATTCACATGAAGATGTAATTTTAGCTGATGGTATAGAAAGATTTTGTAATGATCTACAATTGTCACCAGATGAATTTAAAGTACTTGTTCTTGCTTGGAAATTAAATGCTAAACAGATGTGCCAATTTACACGTCAAGAATTTGTAATAGGTTTGAGAGCAATGAAAGTAGACAGTATACGTGGTATACAAGCAAGATTACCAGAAATTGTTCAAGAATTAACTGTAAACAATGATTTATTCAAAGATCTCTATCGATTTACATTCCGATTCGGTTTAGATGTTAATTCCGGTCAAAGAATATTACCAGCTGATATGGCAATTGTTCTCTGGAAGCTTGTTTTCACAATACGTGAACCACCTCTTTTGTCAAGATGGCTTAAATTTTTGGAGTGCCATCATGTTCGAGGCATACCTAGAGATACATGGAATATGTTTTTAAATTTTGCTGAAAGTATCGGTGATGATCTTAGCGTTTACGATGATGCAGAAGCATGGCCAAGTTTATTTGATGATTTTGTAGAATACGAAAATGATCAAATGAACCAAAATATCAGCAAAGATGATATAAAAGATGTTTCTATTGATAATTAATATTCGAAAAAAGTTCTAATTATAAACAAATATTATCATTATATATTTAACCTTTGAACGGAAATATCTAAAAATTTTTGATATTGAAATGATAAAAATAATTATATTATTAAATTTTTTCACTAATCTTTTATTTTTTCTTATGCACTATCGAATACAAGAAAATTTATTAAATAATTTTTCCTCTTTCTTAAAAAAATTACTGTTCAAAGGATTTTATTCAGGGATATATAAATATAAAATTTTGCACATCTAATGAACACATTAGAACAAAATTTCTATAATCTAAATTTGTGATACAGTATGTATGAACATATACAATTTTTAAGACATTACCATTTCTCAAATTATGTGAAGATATTGGTAAAGAAAAACGATAGATGTAAAAAAAGATGCAATTATATAAAAATTCTTAAAAAATTTATTTGATATCACACTAAAATAGGATATATGATATAATTTTATTTAGGACTGGTGTAAACATGCTACTGTAAAACAAATTTAGTCATTTGTGATCATAGTTTATGATAGTGTTTTAAACGGACGTATGATTTATTTAAGTTATGTTCCTATTTATTTTCTTAAATGTCAATAATTAAAGCCTCGACCATGATTGAAATTGCGAATAATGATTATTAAAAATTATTGATAAACATATTTCGAATATAATGACATTCATTACACATATGTATATAGTGCCATGTCTTTCGAAAATACTAAAAAATTATAAAAATTGATGATAATTAATATATCATTAAACAAATGTATGACTCGTTAATATTTTTGCATACAATATAAATGTGCTACATATTTACATTGCAGGTTCGATCATTACAAACGATTTTTAGCTTCATATAGACTTACTTTAGAAATTAATTGACAATATTTTTAAAATATCATAAATATGCTTAAATATATATTCAGTGCCCTCTTATCTGCAATACTTACGAGAAGTACAACATTTAAGACAAAATATAATAATTTTAAAAATAATTGTTGTTCACATAGAGGATCTTTTTATATAATATATTTCAAAGTGAATAAAATCATTGATAATATGATTTGCTTTGTCACTTACAATTAGTAAAGTAAGAAGAATATTTAGTAACATTATTGTATTTAATAAATAGAAAATTTGCTAAATTTAATGTATAGAAGAATTTTTGATTAAAAGATAATTAGTTATTTTCTTGTAATTTGCATAAAAACTGTAACAAGGTCTGTATAAATAATAAATATATTGAAAATTCTATAAATCATAATTCGGGCCCAGAAAGAAATAAAAAATAGTGAATAATTTAGTATGAAAGTAAATATTGTATAGAATTATACTGTACATTAAATTTATGAAAGAAACTACTATGTACTTTGCATTCTAACAGCATCTATAATATGAAAAAAGGTCCTCTGTGTCAATATGAAGCATTATCAATTTTATAAAATTATCGAAATTATACAAATGTGCATAACTTAAAGTCAACATACGCACATGTATTGTTAATTTATCTTTGTGACTTAATGAGGACTTATATCTATGTTTAAATCCAGACGTACCGAAAAAAGTTTTATGTAATAAGTTTATACCTGAAACACGTTTTGTTAAATGCTTCTGTTTAACTAGATCTTGAAAATTAGTTTAAAAAGATATATGACCTTGTTTTTATTGTGATAACTGCTTATGAGATCAAATAATGTAAAAGCATTGTTGTCAAGAATATGGTAACAATGCAGTGAATCAAGTGATAAACATAAATAAAATTTGAGTTAAAATTTAATTATTTTATGTATAAATATATAAAATTTACTATTAAGCATAATAAAATTAATTTTGATTTCGTAATCAGAATACAAATAATAGAAAAATATATAATGCATTTAAGGAGCTTGATAATGTCAACAAATATAAGTTTTCATACCTTTACAGTTAAATGTTCATGGTCTGATATGTATTAAAAATAAGTTTTATTATTTAGTATAATTGACCCATTGCTAGAATGTCAACAATGCTATTATCAACTGTATATGTACATATTATACTAATGATATAAAAATCATGCATAGTTTTAATATACACATATATCATAATATGTGATGTCATTACATATTTTATTGTTATGATAAAACAAAAAACTAAAATTTTGCGGTAATAGTTTTATAAATATTTTAATAGTGAAAAATACACAACAATTTTTTTCTTATATCAAGTGTTCTCATAACTCATTAAAACTTATGACAAAGTTTCAATTTTTTTTATGTATAAATTTGTCTAAGTAATTACATTAATGATCTCGAAATAATATCATTATGAACTTAATTACAAGAATGTGTAGTATTAAAAATACTTTTTCAAAGTTGTACATTGATTTATGTGTTGATATCAATTATAATATTATTTTTTATAAGTGTAATACATTATAATACATTTCATAAATCTATATTAACAAATATTAATAATCTTAACAAACAAAAATAGGTGATTTTCAGGAATAAAGAGAAGGAATTTCACAAATTTATAATTTTTATCCATTTTATACTAATTTTACAAAATTTTAAACTGAAAATTTTTAAAATAAGAGAAGTTTGGAAAATTTAAAACATTTAATTTTTATATAAAATCAAATAAAATTTTTGTTATTTAGTATACGCGCAAATGTATCCTATAAACTAAACATATGCAAGCATATATATATATATATAATGATTATATATATATATAATCATTGAGCATTGTATATTTTTGGAGCTTATAATAATTTTGTAATAAATATAAAATACAACATTATAAGTATTAATTGAAATTTATCTCTTAGATATAATCTATAAAGAATTATTCATTTTCCTTTTCTATTAGAATGTACGTAGCATACATTCTATGCATAATCTTTACTTTTATATAATCAAATACATTTTTAGTAATAAATATTGTTATATATTATTTGTACTAGCATTCATTTAATAATTTTGTTCAATAATTCGTGCACTAATTATGTCGATACTTTGCGAGAGAGTCGTTTTCACATTTCGATGGAGTTTTAATTGAATATGATGTCCCTAGATCGTCAGTGATATACTTGGTGTTTTATTATAATCGTAGAGAATATTATGTAGCATAATATAAAAGTTTTAAAAATGCTTGAAGAATAATAATCTATTTATTTGAATGTATTAAATAATATATTATGATCTATCATCTGATAATATTATTGTCCTTTTTTGAATGAATAAAGTATAATAAATGCAACAAACTGTAACATTATTTTGAAGGTAAGAAATAACGTATATATGTTATTGATTGTGCCATCTATAAACTCACTGTGTCATTGCTACTATAGACGATTGAATTATTCACTTGGTGTTTTTCGGTTATGCGATTGCAGTGTTTTGTTCAGAATGTCTTACTTTTATCGCAGTCAATACGTGTATGTGTGTACAGGTTAGATATTTGATTTCGGGGTTTATAAAAAATATTTCAAAAATTGATTATTCCTCGCAACATGCTAGAAGTTGGAAATCATATTTGTATGTACTGGATGAATATACATTTATCGCTTCCATTATTTGAATTTATTCATTTTGTAGTGAGTATTTGTAGTGAATAAGTAATAATTCTCCCTTCCTTCTTCTCTTTTCTTCATTCATATTCCAATTTACATTTATTTTCTAACATTGATTCTTAACCTCACTAACATTTTTAATGCGTTTTTAATTAGCCAATATCGAGCATTTTATTGTTTCTAGTTCTATCGAGCTATCATCACTTAAAAAAGATTATTTATTTATGTTTGTTAATTCTTGTAATATATATGGGCGTTTGTATCATGTGTATATATATATTCATTTATACACATACATGTATAGATATATATACATGTACCTGAATTTATTGCGGATGTGTCTATATATGTGGATGTATTATGATGAATGTAAATTCATTAAGAAATAAATTATTCACACATAATATTTTTTTGGAAGACTTTCAATGTTTGTACGAAATATTTTGATGCTATGGAAGATATATGTATATTTTGGAATAATATAGACACGCGCGCGTGCGTGCACGTATACACAAATGTATTAGTAATGTAATGTAACATAAATTATATTAATGTTATTAATGTTATTGTTAAATGTCATAAGTAGTATTTTTAAATCAGTTTGTATAATATTTATTTGTTGTTATTTATGTGTTATTATATTTCAAAATAATTAACATAAAACACTGTTTAAACCTTTGTTGAAACAAATAGAATTTGTATTTGAAAGAGGGAATTATATATTAATTACATTAAAATTACTATGTAATATAAAATTATAAATATAATGTTTACTTTGAGTTTGTATAAAGATTATTAAAGTGTAATATTAATATTTTGCTTAGTTTCAAGAAAAAGGAAAAGATATGGCATAATTTCTGAAGGAATAGTGAAAAGAATATTTAAGCAGTTTATAAACTAAACTAATGTAGTTTGTTGTTTGTGTAAAATATTATTATGTTGAAATTTTATTAAATTATTTATTAAGTGATTTGTATGAATTTTATATATATAAAAAAACAAAGACTATATATATATTCATATATACATAAATTAAATGAGACATTTTGCTATTTTATACGTATACTATTTTATTATTAAAATTTGTATATTTATAAAAAACTTTTTTGTAATTTTTATAAATTTTATGCATTTAATTTCAGTGTTTTTCTGTAAATAACTATTTTTTTAGTTTTCATTGTTTCTTTTCAGGATATATAAATAACAAAAATGTCAGTACACTATAAATTCAAATCTACCTTAGATTATGATACTGTATCCTTTGATGGATTACACATTTCAGTAGCAGATTTGAAGAAGGCTATTTTTCATCAAAAACGTATAGGAAAGAACACTGATTTTGATTTGCAAATAACAAATGCACAAACTAAGGAAGGCAAATATAGAATATTTTATCATTGTTTCTTATATATTTGTTTGCAAATAATTATAGTACTTTCATAAGAAATACCAATTTTTGTAAAGTATAGAAATGATTCTTTTAGATTATACGGATGATAATGCATTAATTGCAAAAAATACTAGCCTTATTGTTGCTAGAGTTCCATTAACAGTTCAACAAAAGCGATCATGGGACAGAAATGATGCTCCTTCGTTTAGTAACTTAAAAGATGAATCCAATTTAGGCAGAGCTGTAGATCTTACAAGACTTGATGGCTCTGAAGAAGACAAAATTCGGGCAATGATGACTCAATCTACACAAGATTATGATCCATCAAAGTATGCCATTTTACAAGCAAAATTTTTATTTTATTCTATCTTGTATATGGCTTTATTCTTTTTTTGTTTTCTATCTTATATGTATACCAAAATTCTACATATGATGTATATCTTTAACAGTTACATGAAAATACGTGGAGCTAATCAAACTGGTGATGTACCTGCAAATTATCGTTGTTACAAATGTCATCAACCTGGACATTGGATTAAAAATTGTCCACTTGGGACAAATCAGGAACCTATAGAAATTAAGAAAAGTACAGGTATTCCTAGGAGTTTTATGGTCCCAGTTGAAGGACCAAGAGTTCCTGGTGCTATGATGACACCAACGGGTCAATATGCTGTACCAGCTATTGATCAGTATGTTTTAATATATAAAATGATTAATGAAGTCAATAAATGTATCATATACTTTTAAAATTCGTTTAACTATTTCTTTAATTTTCAGTCAAGCATATAAAGAAGGTAAAAAGGAACGTCCACCATTTTCACAAGATCCTGAACCTGCTGTAGAAAAACCAGAGATCCCAGAGGATCTATTGTGCAATATTTGCAAAGATCTTTTAACAGACGCAGTAATGATACCATGTTGTGGAAATTCATTTTGTGATGAATGTAATTTTTTAAATTTTGATATATTTATATCTATTAGAATTTACTATCAATTTTTAATGCATTTTTATAATATGTGTATAACAGGTATTCGGACATTCTTATTAGAATCTGAAGAACATGAATGTCCAGATTGTAATGAGAAAGATGTTTCACCAGAAACTCTTATCCCCAACCGCTTTTTACGAAATGCTGTAATGAATTTTAAGAATGAGACTGGGTATGCTAAAAGACAGACATATAGACAATCTCCACAAACAAACAGACAGCCTATAGTACAATTAGAACAACAAAAGGCTGACCAAGCAACAAATCAAGTACCAAACCAAAGTAAAAGTGTCCAATCTTCAAACACAACTAATGTGCCCTCTCAAGAATATACGGAATCACAAACAACAAATTTTGAGTCTCCTCAACAGCAATTTCCTGCTAGAGCTACACAACCACAAACAAATAGTGAGTAGAACTTTTAAATATCTAAGTTTTATTATATAGCTTCTATATTTTTGTAAAACGAAAGGTAATCCATAAATTTTTAGAAATGCAAAAAACGTTGGAAAATTTTAAAATGTAACTTAAGATATTAATTGCTAAAATTTATTCTTAAAAAGAGCATTTTAAATTATATACATCTTATTTTATTTTATTAAAATATGAAAAATTATTTTTGATATAATCATTGTTACAAAGTTATATTTTATCAATAAAATTACAGGATAAGGATAAGGATGATTTTAAAAAGATTGTTTCGTATTATTTAAAGAAATTCGATTATTACATAAACATACAATATTACATAGTGGTTAAGTTATGCTCAAATTTACTTCATTAGTTGATATAGGTTATGTTTAACCTCAAATATAAAGGTAGCTTACCTTCTGAATTTCATAACGATCGATATGAGATATTGCAAATATAATTTAATTATTCAACAATATGAAATATAGAATATAAATCGTTATATTAGATATCCTTTTTAATAGCTGTTCCAGAAACAGCATCAGAATCTGATTTGCAAAGTGATACTGTAACAAAGTTAACAACAGACGAGGAAACAGAAGTTCCACCACCTCCAGGAACTGAACCATTACTTCCAATACCTGCAATTGGTAGTTCACCAGAAAGAGATAGAGAAAGAAGTGATCCTCCAAGTCGTGAAAAGAAAGAACGTGAGAATGAATATCCAGGTGAAAGACAATCAAGAGAACGTAGGCGAAGTTTCAGCAGGGATGGACATCGTGATAGGTAAAAATATTTAAGTAGTAAACTGACACCTATTTTATAGGATTAATTTTATAATTTGTAATAGTATTTGATAGCTATGTATATAGACTGTTTGTAGCCTAATCTAATTAATTATTTATTTTATTTTATATAATTTATTTTAATTTATATAATTGTTATATTTTAGAAGTGGAGAACGTGGTCGTAGAATCGAAAATTTGCGACCAGTAAATCGGAGACGATCATTATCTCCTAGACATTCACAACATAGCGACTATAATTCTCAAGGAGCACCTTTGCCACATTTGATGAACCCACCCCCATCAAAAAATTATCAAGGTTTACCATCTGATGATGGACATTATCCACCTAATATACATTATGACAATGCTATACGGAGATCAACTGAAGATCGTCCAGGCACACCAACAGTAAGTACGAAATATTTTACACTTATATTATTAAAAATATTCGATTTGCATATTTATATATACGTATATATTATTATTTCAGGTTGATGAACCACATTTACATGTGCCTTCTTCTGGTAATCAGCCACCTCTTTTACCTTTTCCACCGGGAGAAGATCGTATTCCTCAACCAAGCTATAATCAACCTCCACCTAATGTACCCCCACATAATCCACCATTATTGCCAGATCCATATATGAGTCATCGGATACCTATGTATCCCCATCAACAAGGCTCCCATTATGGGCCCCCACGATATGAAAGACCTCCTTATCAACAACAAGGGTACAGACCATCACAACCACCTCGAAATTATAATGGACCACCAAGACCAATTAGGGGAATACATCATCGTAAGTAATATTCTAATGGACAATTGTATTTCAAATTGTACAACTAAATTTTTAACATGGGTAATTTATTTGGTTTGAAATATTTAGATACATTTCATATTTTTTCAGTTAGTTATAGAGGATTGCAACCACCACCACCAGGATTAAGTAGAAATATTCATAATGGTAATCCACCTGGGTAAGTTTATATACTTTGATAAAGGTAACTGCTATTTATTCAATACAGTAGATTGGTATATTATCATAATATTAATATTATTTCCAGTATAATTGATGATCCATTAGAAGCTTTTGAACGAATGCTTAGAGAAAAAGATGAGCGAGATAGAAGGCTTGGAAAACATAGGAGAAGAAGTCGAACACGATCAAGATCTCGTAGTTACAGTAGATCTAGATCACGTTCATTTGGCCGCAGATCACCGTTCCCACCTCGTTTAAGTCGATCTAGAAGTCCTCCTTCAAAACGAAGATCTTCAAGATCACCTCTACCTCTTAGAGCACGAAGTCGTACACCAAAACGTAGATCAAGAAGTGGAAGCTTCTCAATTAGTCGGTGAGATAAATTTTCTACACTATCTCAACATGTATGACATTTGCAATTATTGGAATAAAATTGAAATTTTTCATATTATTTACAGTTCTAGATCATATTCACGTAGTCAATCTCCTAGACTATCTTTGTCACGAGATAGAGATAGAGACAGAGAAAGGGATAGAGAAAGAGATCGTGACCGTGATCGCGATCGAGATCGAGATCGTGATCGTGATCGTGACCGTGATCGTGATCGAGATCGTGATCGTGATCGCGACCGTGATCGAGATCGTGAACGGGATCGTGAACGTGATCGCGAGCGTGAACGTGAACGCGAACGTGAACGTGAACGTGAACGTGAACGTGAACGTGATCGAGAACGTGATCGTGAACGTGATAGAGAATTAGTTCCTAGATATCGATCACCAGCTAGATCACCTCCAAGGTATAATTACATTATTATGTTCATTTTAAATAACTGTTAACGAATTGTTTAATTAATTTATGATAATTGTGAATAATATTTTTAGATTCCAGCGGGAAAGGGATCGTGAAAGGGATCGACCAAGATCACGTGAACCTAGAGAAGGATACAATAGTTACTACAATGATTCACCAGCACATGATTATCAATTCAGAGATCGAGAGAGGGATTTACCCCCTCGAGATAGACCAATACCGAGATATCCAGTAAGGAACCAAGCAGCTCAGCATAATATACCGCCTTTGCTGCCGCATCTAGTCAGTGGAAGTCATCCACCACCACTTATGTCATTGGGACCTCCACCTACGGACAGGAAAGACTATTATGATTCCTACAACAGGTATTTCCGCCTCAATAGTACTTTAATTCATGTACACGCTAAGCAGACAGTCTACCGTACCTTATGCTGCTGTCCTGGTTAAGACTGCTCCGGAATTATGGTGAATGTAACGAAAGCGAAATAATCAATTTTATGACATTTTAAAGATAATGTATACATATATGTTTTTTAAAAACATAGTTATATATATGTATATGTATGAATATACGTATATATACATACATATGCATATACAAAATGCGCGCGCGAACACACACACACACGTACACGCATACACACAAGAATAGTTGTATAAATTAGTTTAAGTTTGTACACGTGTAAGTTTCAATAAAATCTAATTTTTAATAATTTATGGATTGAAATAAAATATGCTACATAATATGAAAGAAATTGATTGTAATAAATCAAGAAATTGTATCAATCTATTTTACTAATTAAAAATATTTTGTGAAAAGTAATAAACGAAAAACATATAAATTTATGCAACTATTCAAATAATGTTAAATTTTTGTTGTCACAAGAGTGATATGTTAATAGTAGTGTGCTGTGAGATTTTTGAGTATGGGTTGATATAAAAATGATAATGTTAGATTGTAAAGAGTTTATTTTCCTACATAACTGTACCTGACTGAAAAATATTTATTTTCATTCACCTGCATTTCAATTAAGTATTTAATTATTAAAAGTAATGACTGTAACAACAATAGTAATATTATTTTATTACTATGTATTTTCGACATCAAGAAAATATTACAGTAAAATAATTGAGATAATTGTTAACTTTTAAATAAATTATTAAGTTGTAAATAATGTAACGATTGTTTTCTAGATATATTGTCGATTCAAAAAAGTCATTACTTTATTCACGACGTAGATTATAAGTCTATGAAGCCATTAACAATCTCGGTTCATAAGGATTAAAAAAGATATATAAGTTAAATATTAAGCTTTAAATTCAATTGAAAAAATCAACGTTTTGAACAAAATGTTTTGCAAAGGAAAAGATTCATGTTATTGTTTTTCTAAAGACTGATTTGATCTATATAATCAATACAAAGTTATAGACGAGTGTGTAAACGAATGCGTGTGTCATACACACACGCACACATGTACACATATACGTGTGTATATATGTATATATATAAAGAAGTATATATAATATATATATATATATATATGCGCGCGCGCTCGTGTGTGTGTGTATTTTCTGTTGTATTCTTTTGCTGTATTTTTCATTAAAAAATACTGTATGTACTATGGAGATTTTTCGTAGAAATACTTGGATAATTTCTAAAAAATATTTTATTCTTTTGAGTAAAGTTCCAAAATACATATGAAACAAAAACTCAAATATTACGATCTTGATTATCCAAAGAAAGTTTGGATAGTGAAACAATAAAATTTTGATATATGAACAAATATACTGAATAAAATAAACTGGATAATCGAGATATTTTGAAAATTTAGAATATGTATATATATTTAGGAATCAATTTATTTCGTAATAGGTTGATTTTTATTGCATTAATGAATATTTTTATATTTTTGCAATACTGTACTTAATATTTTAATAATATCTATTCTGTGTTTTAAATATTCCCATTAATTTTAAACAAATTTCGGCTTCTCATACATACCAATTACTAAATTGAAACCCATAAACAGTTGCAGAAAAAGTTAAGCAAACAACATAAGCTGGTAATGAAATATATTTTGAAATAATACATAATTTTTTTATAATTTCATATAATTCAGAATTTCCATGTAAATTGGAAAACATTTAATTGGAAGGATCTAAGCACATTTATTTATTTTTATGTCTTATTATAAAAATACTTCAAGAAGTATTGTATAAATATTGTTCAAATAAGGTTGTTAATTACAACATTATAATATAATAAATGAAATAGAAAAGATCTTATTATTAATGATCCTTTCTAATTTCATGTTCTCCAATAACAAATTTTATCTGTATTATTAAATCATGCAACATTAATGTGTCAGTTTATGATTTAGGAAACTGATAGCATTTGAATTCAGTATTGTATTATCTGTGATATACAATGATTGAAATTTTTATTGACATAACTGAAGAGTTATCGTAAATAATCACATGACTAGTTAATTATACGTAGTTTATATCTTCTTTATAATTTGTTGGTATTAGTCATATAGATTTATTAAAAATATAGGAATTCAAAATTATTTTTGAATATTGTAATATATACAATCAACTTCTGTAAGTACTAAAATAATTTTAAAATTTATTATTAGAAGGAAAACTAAGGAAAGAATTTATTAAATTATGTTATGTTAATAACAGTGGAATGAGTGCGAATAGACATTAATGTCTTGCATTATTAGGAAGGCTGTAATGTGTTTGGAGAAACTTTTAAATTCAGGAAAATACTTATTACAGTATTAATATTATTTATATTAATATTTCTATGAAATTTTTATGAACAGAAAGATTTTATAAACTTTTTCGTAAGTGTCATTATTATATGCGTTAAGCATATTGTTCAAAATTGTACTATTTAGCATGACAAAATTCGTTTGACTAAAGTAGGTTCATAACACTACAAGCTAGTTATTTTTATGCTGTGATTCATGTGAACACTAAGCTTTGTTTTTGATTGTAGAGAAATAAGTACTTTTTATTCTGTAACGTTTAATGTTATGTTTTCTTTTAAGATCATTATAACAATATTATTTGCAAAGAAAATGTAATTTTGTATACGCGACATAAGGAAATATTTTTATGAAAATAACACATATTTTTGTTGATTTCCTTTTTTTTTAATTCGTTATTATTCTTATATTGAATGATTGATTTTGTCATTTGCATGCATATAAGATATTATTTGTATGTACATAATGACATTACGTTATGAAATATACAAATAACCAAAAAGTGAAAGAAGAAGACAGAAGCAAGGAAAGTGTATACGGCAAGGACCAGCTTGGAGATTGTGGAAGCTACCCAGCTGATTGACAGATCTGCATGGTTTCTGAATCAGGTGAATTCAGGGCCAAATCAACATTTGTAACATAAGAAAAAACATTTCCTTTTGTCTGTTTTCAGTGCTTGAAGTAAAAAAATGTCATAGAATACTCTTAAGAAAGTTATCAAAATGATATTGATTAAAACTTAAAAATTGTACAACATATTTACTAATGTAACAGTATTTATATGGTATAATAGCACATTGTTGGTGAGTAAAATATGCAATATTAATGTTTAAATGAGTACAATCAATATATTACTTTTGTGCTCACAATAATGTATTTGAAGTTATAAATGTTGATTTATTTACTTTTCGTTTTTATGACATAATAGACAGTAAATATACTTGATAATAGGTAATTTTATTCATTCATCTTTTCAGCTTTAGTATAAAGGTTTCATAATCAACTTTAATATAAAGGTTTTAACTTTTCATAGTAATTCCTCAATAAGTAAAACAAAATGGTCAAATTAATTTTTTTTAAATTAGTAACCCTTAGATAAAGCATAATTGTAATTTTTTCTCTGGAATTGATGAACGTACATATAATTAAACAACAATAATATACTTTTATATGTATTTTTGTCAAAAAGATATATAAATTTATAAATAAAAATATTGTAATAAATTTTATAAGTTGAAATTAGATTTATAGGATATAAATAAATGTATAAAAATTTTTAGTTCTACTTTAAATTTTAGTAACTTATAAATTAAAGAATTTACATAGCACTGAGATTTTATAAATCAAATGTATGACTTATAAATAACTTTTTGAGGTAATTGAACAAAAATATGAACATTTTTTGTGTATTTTTTGTCAGCAGGTATCCTGGACCATCCAATCAACGTTTTGGTAGTCCTTTACGAGATGTGCCTCATAAAAGATTTGACGATGTTGCACCTCCTGGAACAGAGGGATACTATGACCTATCACCGCCAGGTGTAGAACTCTCTGAAAGATCATTACGTGATGATCGTGATCGACGTTTATTAAGAGATCAAGAAGATCGTGAGCATTCTCTTAAAGATCATGATGCTGAAGATCGAGATAGATTACCTTTGAGAGAAGATAGGTATATAAGCATATAGTCCGTTCATAAATAATTCAAAAAATTTTATTTAAGACTATATATAACTATCACTTTTTTTTTTAGGGGACGCGAACGAGATGATCGTTTACGCGAAAGAGATGAAAGAGATAGAAGAATTTTGGCTAGAGATCGCGAAGATCGTGAAAGACAAGGATTACCTAGAGATCACGATGACAGAGTACGAGAAAAAGATGATCGCGATAGAAGGGAAAAAGAGAAAGAACGAGATGATAGGCATACTCGGGATCGACGAGAAGACGATAGGCACATAGATAAGAAAGACTACGATAAAGATCGGTATGTTCACATAAGTTATTTTATTTAGATAAAAAATGCCAATTATATTTACAAATAGCGTAATTAAATTGACTTGATTTTATTCTATAACAATAATACCAATATTGCTATTTCAGTTACAGAGATGAAAGAGATCGTCACAAACAAGATGACAAAAATCGTTCTCGTGAAAAAGATAGACGGGAACGAGATTATGAAACTGAAAAGGATAGGGACCGACATGAACGTTATGAAAGGCGGTCTATGGAACGAAAAAAGAACAGAAAAAGTCCAACTCCATATTCACAGAAATCTAGGATAGATACGAAGGATATATCTCCTGAACGTATAAAGAAGAAAGAAAAGGATCATGAAGAAAAGAATGAAGAAAAGAAAAAGGAAAAGAAAATTAAAGAAAAAAAGAAGAAGAAAGATGATGAAAAGGAGAGGAAAAAGAAAAAGAAGAAAGAAAAAAAATCAGGGCAAAAAGAGATTGTGAAAGATGAACCCATTAAACCAACTGAACACGAAGAATTAATTGCGGAAAATAAGCAGGAAAGCATGTCACCCACAAAAACTGATGTTATAAAACCTAATACTGAAGATGAAAATATTGAGAGTAGGATAGTTTGCATTCCTACTGAAAATGTTATAGAAGAATCAATTAAAGAAGAATTTGAAGATAAATCTTTAGCCATGAATCCAGAACCTCCTGAATTCCATGAAGCCAGTCCAGAAAGAATTGATCATACAGAATTTGGGACAAATCCTCCTAATCCTAATTTTAAGCCAATTCCAGAGTTAAAATCTGATATCAAACCCATTGATAGCCTTTATAGTGGATTAGATGATGCAGAAATAAACACTGTAATAACAGAGAAGTATTCTTTACTTTCAGAAAATGAAGCAGAAGATAAAAGTACATTGTTAGAAGAAAAGTCTCCAAAAAAAGATGAATTTTTAGCTCCGATGCCTGAACTTTCTAAATGGGAGAGAGATGACACTACAGAAAAAACAGACGATGTATGCGAATCTCCTATGGAAAAAATACAGTTGGATGAACCTAAGTCCGCAAAAGTAGTTACATCAGAGGTACTAAAAAGAGCAGAAAATGCGATTTTCCAAAAAGCTATAAATGCCATTAGACCTATTGAAATTAAAAAAATAAGTGAAAGTAGAAAAGTACTATATCAGAATCCAGAGCCTAAAGTACTTGAAGTTGAACCTAATAGAGAAACAAGGAAGAGCGTGAACGTTACTATAAATGTAGGAAGAAACGAAAGAAACGTTGAAATAACGGAACCAGTGAAGAAAGCTAAATTAGACCGGACAAAATTCAAACCAGTTCCAGAAACTTATTCACCTACAAGACTTTCCGCCAAAGAAAGATTGGGTGAAAAAGTAGATGAAAATAAAGAAAGGAAAATTAGTCCCATGAAAAGCTTTTTAGATAGACGTGAGATGAAAAGTGAAAATCAATCCAGAAGCAGATCTCCTAGAAGTACAAGAGATAAACGAATATCTCCACTATTAGATAGACGCGTTGATTCATCATTATCTATACCAGGAAGTGAACGTAAGGTATTCCTCGATGACAGAAAACGAGATAATAAAGATCGAGGAGATCGTTCAAAAGAAAGAAACGATTTCAGAAGTGAACGACACGATATAAGATCAGAAAGAGATCCAAGAATTGATTCCAGGGGAGATTTCAGATCGACTCGTAACGATTCTAAAGGGGAAAGGATAGATAAGGATAGAGAAAAAGATAGAGATAAAGAAAGAAGAGGAAGAACACCATCTTGCACATTTAAAAGAAATGATATCCCGAAGATAGGTCTTTTGAAGAGTAGAGAGGAAGAGGATGATAGGCGTAGAGATAAGAAAACAAAGGAAGATAAGAAAAGAAAGAAAGAACACAGAAGTAGAAGTAAATCCAAAGAACATAAGAAACGGAAAGAAAAGAAACATAAAAAAGATAAAGAAAAAAATTTAGAGAAGAAACAGAAGCATAAAGAAAATATTGCTTTAAAAGATAAACCTGAAAGCAATGAAACTAAAATAAATTATGAAAATCCTGAACCTCCAGCTACAGAATCTATAAAGAAGCAAAGAAAGAATCCAAGGCTTGTGTCCGATCGTAAACGTAGTATGCTCGATGAAGCTAGTTTTGAACCTGATTATAGTGCTTCAGATTCAGAATCAGATGGTGAAGATGGCAAAGTGGTTTCATTACCTACCAAAAAACTCAAACTCGATGAGCCAGATATAGAAAAGGAAATGGATATAAAGTCACTTAAAAAGCGATCAAAATCTACAAGTAGCGAAGATTCATCCAGTACCTCAGATAGTTCAACTACCGATTCAGATAGTTCAGATGAATCGCATAAAAAGAAGAAGAAGAAGCATAAAAAACATAAGAAGAAGAAATCTATGAAAAAAGATAGTAGTTCTGATTCAGATTCTTATTCAGATTCATCTGAAACAAGCACAGATGAAGAAAAGCATAAAAAGAAATCAAAAAAATCAAAGAGTAGGAACAAACAAGCAAAAAAGAAGAAGAAATCAAAGCACAAATGACATCATTAGATGTCTTTGATATTTTAAAAAGTAAATTCTGACAGTAATTTTTCTTTGTGAATGCTTTTTAATGTAAGGTCTTGTACCAGAATTATTTACTATTGTATGCATCAAACTGAGATTGTTATCTGATATCTATGAAACGATATAGTCGATTTATTCTATATTTACAATATTACAACAGCGTTCAAAGTTAATTTGGACAAACATTAGTGATTCATTACTTATTAATAATAGCCAGTACTTTTTTGGGATCGAAAAATTTAACGAAATAAGGAATGGGTAACAAACTATGACATTTAACTTGTATTTAATTTTGAGATATTATTAAGGCCTTTACATGATTGTCCATGTTCTAATTCCATCTCTAAAATGCTGTAAGTAAATTCATTACAATAACTAATGTACATTATAGCATTCAGTGGATAATATCTTTAAGAAATCTGATACTATACTTTTAGAGAACAACAGCAATTATATTTAAGATCTCCAATATCGCAGCATTATATTGTACTTTCATAATGTAATGTCAATATGTAAAAGACGTCATGAAATAAAAAGACGAAATTCTTTTAATTTATCCTTGTTCTCGTTGTACAAAATATTAGAAATCATTTACTATACAAAATTATATATGTTCTA
Source organism: Bombus pyrosoma (assembly GCF_014825855.1). Classification (NCBI taxonomy): domain Eukaryota; kingdom Metazoa; phylum Arthropoda; class Insecta; order Hymenoptera; family Apidae; genus Bombus; species Bombus pyrosoma. Next base: position 6,280,492 of record NC_057780.1, on the reverse strand, counting down.
TAAAAGAAAGAAAATTTAAATAAATTACAAAAATCTGAAATTAATTAAAAAATAGGGGGTTTGATAATTCATATATTTTTTGTTTATTAACAATATTAAGTGTGAATGTTTTAAACTTTTGTTACTTTTGTTAATAATACGTCTATATATAATTTTATATATTCATGTATTTTTTAAATTCTTGAATGTTTCTATAATACTACACAGCAATGGTAATTTTGTATTATTCTCACTTTCTTTCAGCCCCAAACTTTGCAAAAGCAAAAATCTATCAAGAGGTTGCTTTGACAAGTCACATTCTAAAACAGAGATATTCATTAAGTACTTTATGAATATATTAATTTCTGTAATATAATATATTATATATGAAGTGCATTATTAAATACCTGAAATAAATACAGTAGAGCTGTACTTATATCCCATCCAATCTAAATATTCTCGAATAAGTTCATTCAAAAATACAATGTCTAAAGGTGGCTTTGGAAGCTTTGTTTTATTTCCTTTATTTGAATTATCTAACAACTTTATGACTTCTGTACGCATTTCAGCTTTTATACGACCAAGCTCCCCATCAGCTTTAAGTGATTCTCTGACTGCTGTAGAAATAAGTTTGTTAATGAGCAAACAAAACTTAAATGATTTTAAGTTTTACATAAAATTGATCTTAAAAAATAAAATTCTTTCATATGCAATAACTGTACTTTCTTTTTCCAGAATGTAGGACAATCTTTAGTAATATAACATTTGTCATTATCAACACAAAATACTCTCTGATAACAATTACTATGTAATACATAAATTATATAAATATAGATATAACCAAAATAATTAATTATAATACCACTTATTTTTATATTATAAATAATATGTACATTTATAGCAGAAATAAACATTACATATTAACACATATCAATATTAAAAATAAGTTACATATTTAAATAGTAATTAGGTAGGTATGTAATAAAAATTAATTGAGAAGAGTTTATAAATTAACTACGTGTAATAAAATACTTTTTACTTAAGAAATATAAACATTTCGTAAATTTTCAATTAATAAATACCATTAATCAAATCCTTCTCCGTTGCCATTTTATTATTATATTTACCTATAAACAAAGCAACAGGAATTTCAAAAAGCACATATACAAATCTATATATAGCAGGTGAGGCAGATATTAACGATTTAAATTTTTGTTCGTTAATGATATTGTGTTTGATGTGTGCTCCATATAAAAAAATATACTATATTTTAAGATAACATGTTTTACTTCAATAAGATTATAGAAGAAAATACTTCAAATATTATTTTCTAATATAATATATTTAAATTCAATTCAAATTTGTATCGAATACTTCAACACTCCTTGAAATAATAAATTATTAATTGTAAAAAATTTATAAAATAATAAATATTTAATTCAAAGTTACAGTTACAACTTCAGGTTTCAAAACTTTTAATTACTGAAAAATAACGCAAATAATTACAAGAAAGTAAATATTTGTAAAAATTGTAAGTTTCAAATATAGAATATAAAAATTTATTGTATTTTATCTCTAGTATTTTGAATTGTAATTAATTTTCGTACGATGGTAATTATTTATTTGAAAGGATGGTCGTGTTTGCTGGTAAATTTTTGAACAAACCTTAAATTACGAGCCGCGTGGCCTATTTTATCCCCCTTTTGCTTCCCTATTCTCTACCGTCGTCTTTACTCCTCCTTGCTAAAGCAACGTCTTTATGCTAGTTTGACGTTCATTAGATAAGCAAGTTTGTTTCGTATACGAGTTCGGTTTATTCTAACTATCAAATTACTCTTAACGTTATAGTTTACTTTTTCATCTGTATGCCTTGCGTACGTTCACATCCTTTCAAATTTTCCATGAGTAAGTTATTTATTGATTTGAATACGATACTTTATAACATGCGTCAATATCCACAATCACTTGCATATCAAAATCAGTATGAAATATATTTATTTGAAAGCATTATCTTCTTTTATAAATTCACAAAATAATATTAATAATTGAATTTTGTAAAATCTTTCAAATTCACTATTATATAGAGTAACAAAATTTTTAATATTTTCATTTAATTGGAGTTTGACATTTTTAATTGGTAATTTTATTGTGTCATCAAGTAAGGATGTTAAATAATTATTAAGTTTATTACAAAACTCTTAATATTTCTTTTAACTATGATTTGATATGTTATCATACATATAATCACATATTTCTAATAAGTAGAGAAACGTACTAAATTTATGGGAAGGTTCATATATTAAATTTTGTGCTTTATTATGAATGCATATTTATATTACAGATGTTTCTATAGTCTTCCTGCAGCTATTGGTAATGCAAATACCCTTATTTAATTTGATGTCCACAAGATGGTATTTGTCTTCAAGTTTTAACTTTAGCTGAGAATAGAAATGTGAAAAATGACAGGATATTTACAAGTGGCATATAATATTCAATTTAACATCTCCTATGAATAAGTATGAAACATAATAATTACCAATTTAAATTGTGCTCATATTTTGTGTAAACTTAATTTCATTTTTTTATATTTAAGTATTATTTATTTTATTGTTGTAGAGTAAGACGAAATTGATTTAGCTTGGTGGTGATGCGGGGATGTGGATCTGTTTTGATCCTGTAGGAAGCCGAGAAGGCTGGCGTGCTTCTATCTTATTTTTTATATTTCTGTATTGGACATCTTTTGGTACCGATGGCAGTTTAACAAATGCAGCTGCATTTAATGTCCCCCATAATACTGTTACATCGGAAGTATCACTACCAGTTTCAACACACCATGAAGATGACGAATGTAGGAATGTGACCACTGATAATAGAGCTAGTATGTATGCATGTGCATATAATATGGTAGTTATATATAATATATTTTATATATATGAGAATATCACTATTCTTACCAGTTAACAAATTTTTGAGCTAACTTTTCTAAATACCTTTTTGAGACAATGTTTAACAATTTACCATTAATCATTAAGTAATAAATTTTATTACTACATTATTAATTAATGTTTTAAATATAATTAGTTCTACTAAATATTTAAAAAAGAAACATTTTACAGCTACTGGTCTATCAGTGGTCAGTCAAGGATCTGGTTCTCCTCATTCGCCGATAGTGCCTCCAACCTTTCTGTACGGAGTTCTTACCTGCCAACCGTATCAAGGAATTTCTGTGAACCACATCTACTTTCAACTAGCAAATGCCTTCTTTCTATTGTCACATCTTGCACCAAGTGGCATACATGGCGTACTTTATTTAAGGTGCACTCTGCTCGTGGGCTGTGCCTTTCTTGCTTTGTGGGGCTGGACAATAGCTTGTTGGCTGGATGCTGCTCTCTGGAATGCTCTATTTGTTGCCATCAACTTCGTCCATGTATGCACGCTTCTTTACAAGCTCAGGCCTATCAAGTTTTCAAGGGAAGTTGAAGAGGTAAGCTATGAGAAGCATCAGAAGGAATGATTGTTTGACTTCATATCACAGAGTAGCGTTTACCGATCTATCAAACAATTTAAAATACTTAAAATTATTTAAGATATTAGCGCATTTAAAATTTGATATTTGGAATTAGATAAATGAATAGGTAAAATACATGCTATGTAAGAAACATTTAAATAAATATTAAATTTATTATATTTTATTATTGAATGTGAAAGTGACTTGATTATTAATTGCTATGAATAGATAGACATGTTACACAATTATTTCAAATGATTAAATATTAAATATATAATATATGAATTAATATAATTAGCATTATACAATAGAAATGTATTGTTGTAAGTATTGAAGTATATCTGTTCATTTTTTAAAATTGATATTTCATATATGTAGAATACAAAGATATACACTATATTTTATTGTCTTTCTAAATTTTATTTATAGCATATTACTTTTTCTAGATGATGTAATATTCTTGTTTTAGCTGTTATAGATAGATATATTAGAATTTTAATTACAGTAAATTGCTTGTATGTTTGGCTATAGTGTTTGCATTAGATTCAAATTTTTTAGGTATATACTATCTTTTCTTTTTGCACCTTTATATGTCCAGTTTCAAAAATAGATTTTCATTATAGCATCACTGCTTTTAGGATATTAGTAATCTAACATTATATTTTTTTAAGTTGAGAAAATATTAGTTTCAACAAACATATATGTAATATAGAATAATTCAATTATATGTTGTTCTAATGTAAAAGTGAAATGGTAATTTAGAAAAAGGTTATTGAAATAGATGTTTTTCTTTTATTACAGTATATTTTTACACTTAATAATAACGTTACATAAATTTCATATTTTATTTCATTCTTTTTCATACAGGTATATATTGCAGTGTTCCAGCCATTAAGAGTATCACGTCATCAGTTCAGAAAAGTGTTAAATTGTATGAAGGTTATTCGACAGTTGAAATATCAAGAAGTTTATGCCCAAGAAAAAGTAACCAAAGTTGATTCTTTATCTTTGGTACTTTCTGGGAAGTAAGTGTATATTATAAATAACATAAATTGTAACATAAATCTTAATAAATTACATTTTATCAAATTTAAAAGCAAAGAGTGGTATTTAAATTTTTTTGTGTATATTTCTTCAGGTTAGTAGTTTCGCAAAATGGAAGAGCATTGCACATTGTCTTCCCACATCAGTTCCTGGATTCTCCAGAATGGTTTGGTGTTTCTACAGATGAATACTTTCAGGTTTATACATCTTTTTAAGTCATTAGTAGAAATCTATTCGTTAATAGCAAAATAAGTTTACACACACATTTTTTATGAAATAAATTCATAAAAAATACATATTTGTTTATATGTGTGTGCTTGTATTTATATAATATATACATTTCTGATCAATAACAGGTATCAATAACAGCTATGGAAGAATCGAGGATACTACTATGGCATAGAGACAAGTTAAAATTAAGCATAATTAGTGATCAATTTCTGCAGGCAGTGTTTGATCACATTTTGGGAAGGGATGTAGTCAAAAAATTGATGCAGGTATGTATGTGTTTATCGTAAAAATTTATAATACGTATGAATTCATTGAGGTATTATATATTAGTATGTAATATAATCTTAGGTTAGCGAAACGATGGCCGCTAGCAGTCATCAACAGCAAAATGGACAAGTAATTGGTTTAAGTGGTATTGGAGCCTTAGAAAACGATCCTGACACCAAACTCTTCGTTGTGAAAAAGACTGGTGATAGTCAAGGTATTACTGCTCTCATCAGCCGTCAACTTCAAGGTAAGTATTTTTTAATATTGCATTTATGGACAATAGTAACACTTGTAACTATTATAGCAATAGTTGTTTTATTACGTTAATAAAATCTACAAAAGTTATAGACGAATATTATGAATCTATTATTAATAATTTTCCGAATATATGAACAAATATCAAACAAAGTACAACTCGTTTTTATAGTAATATATATTTCTAATGTCATATATGTTCTATAATCGGATAATACTTAATTATTTAATACTTAATTATTTAAACTAAACTGAATAACATTGCAACGTATGATGATCTATCAAAACTATAACATATATATTAAAGAAACTTAAATTATCCCATTACCTCATATATAAATAATTTTTGCTGGCTGATTTTCCGATTTTGAAACTTATGAAAAACATAATAATAAATGTAATATTAAATGTATAAAAAAATAGCATGCACATGCACTATACACATATACATATATGTATAAGATATAACATATACACATAATGCCTTTATGTTTATACTTAAACATATTGTTAAGGATGCAATATTTCTATACTATTCCAACATTCCTATCTTCTCTAAAAGGCAACCTTTGAAAAATTAAATAAAACGTGAATATAGTATAATATAATAATATAAATGCACTTAATCATCCTTAATGATATCATTTTAAAAGTAGATGGTAGTTCTAATTTAAATGTGTTATGCAATTTGAAAAGTCTTTTTCCATTGCAAAAAGTTGTTTCAAACAAAGATATTATAGATATTATAATTTAGAGAAAATCTAAATATATAAAAAACCCATACGTTTATATAAATTATAATCATTAAAACTGTCTAAATTGATTTGAAACAATATTTTGAGAATGTATTATGGCAGTTTACATGTACAGTATCACATATACTTATATTTTTTATATTTAGGCATGAGCATGTATCATGTGTAATGTACTTTTAGAAATACAAATCTTTATCACAAAGTTTATATATTACTAACACAATTTGATCTAAAAAATTCTGTAATGTAAATTTTTTTCATTATAGAATAATTTTAAAGTTTTTGTCGTTGCAATTTATAAACGTTACTATCCTGTATTAGTAGTTTATGTTTATATTCTGCCAATTATATATATTTTTCTTATGTCAAGCAATCATTCTTTAAGTAAATATATAAATATTGAAATGTATATGTTGAATATATAGAAATCTTTTGCATGATAATTGGTGCATGTATTTGCTGAAGTAAAACTAACAATCTAGATTTATAATTTGTTTGAATATGCAACATACACTTTTTATAATTTTGCATCAATTTTGATTTTGCTTTGGATAGAAGAGAGAATGCCGCTGCTGTACACGACTCAGGAAGTGCTGAACAACACTTTGCATCATATTAATCACCTACGTACACCTCCTTTACATCCTGTACAACACAGCAATGTTCAGTCTTCCCTATAATATTCCTGTGACACAAACTGTGCAGATACTTAGCACAAATTTGTACGTGATATATGTTATGTTTCTGCAATGGATATCCATACAGTTATACAAATATCACTGGGTAACTTCATTTATTTTCTTCTGGTTATTGTATTCAGGTGAGTTGTTTTTGTGTCTATGTATGTTTTTTCATATTTCAATTATATTAACAATGTTGATTCTGTCATAATACTATTGTTCAGATTCAATAAAATGGAAAGATTTTAATATCATATACTTGACAATTATACCCTAGTATATTAATTTAGAGATTTATACTTAAGTAAAAAACATAGTATTGTTACAAATACGATGCAAATTGAAGTACTAATTATAGAACTTGAAAAGAAAACTTACTCTGGTATAATAACTTGTTACATATATTTATTTTGTTATATGATATATTTAGAATTATTTAACACTTAATTCTTTTCAAGATTAAATATAGTTTTTGGGGGTTCTTTATTCACATGTTTATTAATGTTCCAATAATTTAGTTTTATACAATTTTATCTTAAAGATATATTCTGTTGTGGTTGTGTATAAATAGATTTTATATATTGACATATCATGTATATATTAGTTCATATTTTAATTCATATTAGCATATTGTTATTCTGTAGTAATAAAAAATGTTTATATTATTACGTTGCAGCAGCAGGAGATCCAAATGCATGGAGATTGGGAAGAATTGAAGAGACTGATCATGAAACGCCTGTTTAATGGAATGAATATTAGATGAATGTCATCCTCGACAGTCAATATAAAGCAACACCGGTCTTTTTACATAACATGAAATAATGATGAAGCGTATCCGTCATTTTGGAAAATATGGCATGGTGTGCGTGGAGCAATTAAACATTCTCTTGCCAATTAATAATTTTTCCCACTAGTCAAGTATGATTAACAATGGAAAGAAAGATTTCATTGTTTATAGAATAATGGTTCCATCCTAGTTTATATAAAGTGATATATGACTAAACATTACTTTATGCTTCCAATATATTATTGAATAACACAGAAACTGATTTAAATATGGCTGTTTATAATTCACACTGATTTTCTTCTTAACATGCATATTTTAGTACCAAACAAGTAAGACTTTACATGTTTAATAGAATGAAGGTTGTTCAATCGCAACGGCGTAACTTCTTTAGTGAAAGATCTGTGATTTATTGGAACTGGTCAAGAAAAAAATTAGGGAGGCCTAAATACCTGATTGTTTCCCATACCCAAATATAGTGCCTTTTTACTTGCATTTCATTTATTCATTTAAAAAAAATATAAACATTACTATTGTATACTAATTTACATATTCATTCAATATTTTTTAAACAAATTGCTGGCAGAAATCGAAATGCTTTTTTTGTAACTAGCAGTTACAATTTTTTACATATCTCTTACAGTGGGACTATCTTGAAATGGTCTCTATCTAGAGAATAAATGGTAAAAATATAATTCATTAAGCACATGAATTACTTGTATCATTTTCATTAGAAAATACCTACTTAAATTAAAGGTATATGAATTTTGTAACTTTGATTATGACTTATTAATCATTGCCAATATAACAATATTGATACAGCCAACATTGTGTTACAATAAAATGAATTGGTGTAAGTTCTATTAACACATTGTTAAAATAACATTTCCAACATAATTTTGAACATAATTAATTTCCAACATATAACTGTCATTTTTTTTATTTAACTGTTAACTATTTAATTTGTGCATGAGGTATCAATAAAATTACTATGCAATTGATCATGATATATAGATAAACTAATTTATTTTTAATTCATTTATAGATTGTTTTATGATAAAACAAAGATTAATTAGGGTAATATTCATAATTTATGCCTGGTACTTAAAAATTATATATATATATATATATATTTTATCCCTGTTTAGAATATTTTGTTTCACCATAATTCTATTCATATTCATAATTTTAATAAGTTCTTTTTCTTTATAAAACAGTTGGTTTGCATTTATTTTTGAATATAATAGTAGTAGTATTATTGAATATTTTCTATTATTTTTGCAATTTATTTAACTTTATTACAATTATTGGAATTTCGTTTTAATGAATATTATCGTTATTTTATTTACAATTTTTGCCAGCAATTGATCACTTTTGCCATCAAAACTATTAATAAATAGTTTTGAAGGATTATTGCGCGAATCATATCATAATACCACTAGATAATGGCGTTCAGATTAGAGAAGCAGGAAGTTACGCCAGAAAGCTCTGGATGATAATACAATTGCTACGTGAGCTACATTAATAAAATCATATTTATATTGATATACATTGTCGATAGAGAAATAAATACGTATAACTTTTAATGTTTAATATCGTAAAATTATCGAAAAATCGTTACAATAATATTATAATCATGATTACCGTTCCTTTGTTTAAAATAACAAAATCAACATTAGTCATAATTTATAAATGGTAATTTTGATTAGGAACGGTCATTAGAATGAAACAAATAAAAAAGATCAATACGCACAGAGAAACGAAGAGAACATTAACGTAATTAATTAAAATCATTTTGAATAAAAATAGTGAAAGTGTTATGTACCGAAATTTAAAGTAAAAATCTCAGGTTTTGACGATTGGATACAGTTTTAGGGAAAAAATCAAACAAGTAACAAAGGAAACCTTTAAGGACAATTTTGTCGGATTTAGTAACATGCATTATAAAATTTAAAATGTTGCTAATTGGATTCATGCCCTATTAAGGTTGTAATATATACTTGAGGATTTTTTATATGTAAAATTATAGTTCTGAGCATATTCTATTTGAAAGATTATAACTAGTTTAAAAGTTGGATAATAATTGTTCTATCATATGTATAAAATACATCTTTAAAAATGATTTTATTAGGTAACAAAATAACAATTTGTTTATTCTTCTGGAAAATCGAATAGTTTTGAACGAAACGTTAAACTGAAAGAACAATGAGAATCATAAGATTTAATTTACTCTAATGCTATTCATGTTTATATGAGAAGTGTAAATGGTTTGTTTTAATGAATGTAAATTATTCGTTACTCATTTTTGTTGTTTATTATTTCGAACTGTTATGATCATATGTAGATTTTCTTAGTACATAGTTAGGTATTATAAAGAATTATGAATGAAATGAAAAATTTAAATCACATTGAATACAATAATGAAAAATCTAATGATGAAAGGAATAAAGAAAGTTAGTTTTAGAAAAAAACATGACATCAAGCAAGTCTTTTTATCCCTTTTCATTGTGCCTTTTAATTTTATGATCTTGTCATTTACAAGAAATATTTCATTTTAAATATTATGAAAAATTTTGCATTAAAATTTTCAATTTAGAAATTGATACGTGCAAATTAGTTAACGAAACTATGATTTAAAAATTAATTAAACAGTGATAATGGTAAATTAACTTCATTTAACTAAAGATATATTTATTATTAAAAAAGCTATTAATTTTAAATATGAGGAAAAGGTATTTTAAATTTATCATGTCGTTGTAGGAAATTCCCGGTTTTTCAACATACGTTGTATAGACATAAATTTCTAAGAAATCAGTGCATTGTATAATGGAGTGCGTCAGCATGGTAGTAAGAATGAGCGTTATTATTTCACGTGATACATAAAATTCTTTTTTAAGATTTATTATAAAATTTATAAACTAGCAAAATGTGTGTATAATTATAAATATTTTGAAATAATCGGTATTATCAGATATTATCTGATATTGTCATACTTATCGAATGATAACCATTGATAACCAGCTGAAACCGTTGTTTGAGTATATTGTGTATGCAAGTTGTCAAATGGTCTCTTGATATTTTATAAAGTAGTTTTTATTAGTGCATGAAATATTTAATAAAATGTCGACGTTAGGAATGTATGAATTAACTCATCCTGAATTATTGTCAGAATCAGATCTTAAGGAAATTTTAGAAAATGTAAGCAAACCAGGTTATGTTTACCAACAATTTTTCTTCATTAAATCGTGAAGAATTTATATATCTTTGTGTATTAAACTAATAATGATTTAATTGCAGATATATCTGATAATGTGTGAAAATCTTTCTTATAGATATCCTGTACTGTAATTTAAAATATCATTGTTCTTTTTTTACATTTTGTAATAAAAAGAATTTTTTAGAACTAGTATCTTATCTACTATCAAGATATGAAATTTTCTTGTTTTGTATTGCAAGAGATATTGTAATTTTATAAATATAAAATTAAATGTTGTAGGTTTTCATTGAGATAAAAAATTGTTATAGTATCTTTTAAATAGCTATTGATATCAACATAATCGATATTAATATATATATTACAATTATTTAAACATCTTTTCGTCCTGATTTGTTTATAGAGATGTATTAACTTCAGTGACTATAAAAATTTATCCAGATTTGAATTAATAGAACTATATAAACGGGTGGCTTTGCCGTTACCTCAAAGACAATCTGAGAGCACTCAAAATTCAGATATAAGACAACATAATGAGGCAATACATTCTGTTAATGAATCACACAGAAATCCTGTTTCATTGTAAGTAAAAACATTTTGTTCAATACAAAATTATATCCCCTTTAATAAAGTAATTACATTAATTTTTTATAGGAATCGTACAAGTACTAGGAAAACAGATGTAAATGAAATGGCAAAAGAGATTTTTTGTATAAGTCAAAAATCCTCTGAAAATGAACTTAAACAAACATCTAATAAAATACGTTTATATAATTCAAATACCTTTAAAAGATGCAATGGTATTGACAAACGTAATAATGATGGAACACATGATGTATGTATGTTTGTTAATTATTCCTTATTATTGTTACTTGTAGTTAATTTTCATTTATGTATTTATTTGTGTTTGTTAGATTGTTTTTATATAGATGCACATATCATTACTGATATAACATTAATGCTAATTAAATTGTAAGATTATTTATTACAATATGAATAACGTAAATAATGATTATTTACTAACGAATGCCTAGAACAAATATTTTAATTATTTTCATATATTTTAGGAAGCTCCATCAAAGAAGAGACAAAAGATTACATGGCCATGATACTATATTATATTAAATCTTTATAGTATATAAGAACTATTTTTTTGGAAGTGAATGATTGGGGTTAGATTTATGTTATTATTTGTTAATAAATCATAATATATAAATTTCTATAAAATTTAATATTATCAACTGTAATTAAGGTAAATTTCCAGCACGTAAATTATATTTAGTAATCATCCTGATTAAACTATTAATTAATGACGTTGATTAATTAATAAATATATCCTCATGTTATTGTACAAAAATAAGGCCGCTAAAGTGGTTTGAATATTTGTGCAATATTTAAAATATTTATATTTATTATTAAATTATATCGAACATTTTGTATCATCAACATTTTATACCACTTTCAATCTTATTTGAATCGTAAAAATTGTAATCACACACATGAATAAAGTAGAGTATTATCGGAATTTGTTATTTAATGACTGTGTGTTTTAATCTATAAAAGTTTCTACATAATAAATTTTATATGTAAATACATTATATGTTGCGATATAAACACCTATTTTCAATCTCAATTCATTATGCAGTTTAAAATGGCATTTGTATACAATTTGAAATTATTATTATCGGTGAAATTTGTATAAACTTACCATGGATTATGTTTAATCTAGTAATTGGTTCCAGGCGCCTATATTTCAAGGGTTAATTAATTCTTTTAATGAATTATTTTATGATATCCTTTGATTTCCCTTTAGCTTCTAATTATGATCAAAGTGTGAAAAGTTGTAATTTAAGAGAACCAGATGTGTACTTTAATGCTTCTAGCATTTAATCGGATAACCAATGCGAGATCCAGGGACGAGGGACACGAAATGCGAGCATTCCAAAGCGGATCATTCCAACTGTTTAGTATTCTTCGCGCCATGTGCTCGCATGACGGAAACGTTACACTTACTGCGACTAAAACCATACGGAATTACGCAATGGTGAAAGCACAAGAGTTTTAACCTGGAAGAATTATTGTCCGAATTGTTCCTATTTCCCCCTAAATTTTTACATTATGCATTGTGTAATAACCCATTCATCTTTTTCTACTACATCTTCTTTAATGAGAGATACCCTACGCTGTTGTTAATTTATTTCAAAGATAGTAAGCTATTATATTTTGCTATACGAACGTCGAATAGAGTTATTTTTTTTTACACAATTTTAATGTAATTTGCAGATTATTTCCACATTTATTCTCGAATGTAGCAGTTTTTAATATAATTTGAATTGATAGAAGAATGATAAAAATTATCGCTAAAATTTCGAAGAGTTCAGTGTGCAGTTACTAGAGAAATAAAAATGAGAGCGAAACTTTTGCTACTCTGTCGGAAGCGCGTCACGTACACGCCTTCGAAGCTATTTGCGATGCATCGAGGGCTGCGATGAGCATCGGTTCACGTACATTCACAAATGACAACTCCGTACACCTATAAATACGTTTGTCACTAGAAATCGAACAGTCAGTTTCCTTCTTGACTTTCGTTCGATCGTAGGATTATCCAAAACACTAATCGACATGGCTTTCAAGGTGAGAAGAGGGTAACTTGGAAATTAACGATCTGACTAATTGTTTTGTTAATTCATTCTTGGTTACTAATTGGGCTGTTAAGTTATTAATCATCTCTAGATATATAAACTGGTAAAAATATAATATATGTAATCTGTATAATTTATTCACATATTAAAGAATGGAGGATACGTTTATGAAAAGTTCAGTTGCGTACATATTAGTAGAGAAAGAATGAAAACTAGAACGAATAGGGTTCATATATTTAAATTTAAATGAAATTTTCATATCATGTTTTGTGATATATAGTTTTAAATATAACATAAATATAATAAAAACTCTTTTGAAAATTACACATTCAGTTTACAAGACAGTGTAACTAAAATAGTTTACACGAAAAGATATCGTTAATCAGATCGCAAAATATTATTATTCATTATGCTATTTTAACCATTACTACTTCATTTATAATTTATATTATAATTTACCGTAACTAAATTTTATATTTCGTTCATATTGTTTAATTACTGATAGAAGAAATCAAATATTTCTTTATTACATTGTAGCAAGTGGTTATCGTGCTGGCGGTCGCTATATTTACTACATGCAAGGGAGCTGCAGTTCCTTTACCAGCAGTACCATTAGCTAAACTTGCACCAGTGAATCCAGCATTTAATTACGATCCTCATCCACAATACACTTACGCTTACGACGTCCAGGACAGTTTAACAGGAGATTCGAAAACTCAGCAAGAAACTAGAAATGGCGACATAGTCAGTGGTAGCTACAGTTTCATCGAAGCTGATGGCACCAGGAGGATTGTCGAGTACACGGCGGATCCTGTGAATGGATTCAACGCGGTTGTCCACAGAGAACCTGTGGCTGTCATTAAACCTGCCCTGAAGGTCGCTCCAGTGGCTTTTCATCCTTAGGCAATTTTAATACTTTATAATTTATACTTATCCTGGTAGAGAAAGAAGGGTAGGGTTGACCTAATGGTACATGGAATTTATTAACTTCATGAGGAAGAATTTTAGCTTCAATTTATTTTCTCATTTCGTTTTAACAAGCAGAATATAACATTAAATTGGTATCAGTATGAAAAAGATTCATTCGTTGGGAAATGAAATGAATTTTATGTCATTTAAGTCATGCATTGTTTAGTGCTCGCTTGTAATAGAGAAGAAATTTATATTTGCCGTTTTGTACCGCTTACTATGTAACTAGTCATATTACACTGTACATACTGCAATTATTTTATAATGAAATGTTTATATTAAAAACTTTTTTAAAATATATTGTAATCATTGCTATTCCCATCCTCATAATTATGTTTCTACATTCTATAATTAGATGCATTTTAATTTAAATAAAAGTTAAAATCTGTGTTTTCTTTTTCTAGATCGTACGATTGCATCGATATCAATTAATAAATTATATTTCCATACGATTATTTAAGTAAATATTTTTGTGTGAAATATCGTAAATTAGAAAATCCTTGTTTTCTGAAATTATAAAATGGGTCTTTTACCTATTTCTTTTATTTGCTATTTATTACTTAAATCCTTGCAGGCAAGTTAGACGATCATCAATTCTGAATTAAAATGTTATCAATTTTTGAAGTACTGTAATTTCCTGATGACAGATTGTACAACTATTAGCGTGGGCTCATTTCAGATGGCAAAGTCTCTACTTTCTCAACTCTAAATTAATTTTTCTCGAAGACGCTTTTATACTTAGAAGCGGGACGGGAAAATGAAAATCATTTTTTATTCCGAAAATTCTACAAATTCGAACAAGCCTGTGAAATTTAAGAAATTTCTTCGCGATTCGTTTCAAAACAGATTTAAAGGCAACGATTTCTTAATAGTCGATATACGATCTTTCGTCGCCGTTCTATGGCACTTTGAATGGAAAGTGAAATAGCTCAAAACATACATTTTTGGTGACAAAAGTCATCCTCACTTTTACGTCTTTTTTTGCGAGTATAGAGGCATCTACGAGGAAATACAATTTGATGATCAGAAAATCGAAGTATCGCGTTTCAAAGTAAGTCCACGAAGATTGTTTGGCGATCTTTCTTTTCTATGCTGTAGCATTTTAAAGATCGTATTACAGCAGAATAAAGTTATTCTTTCAATCAGAAACGAATGATCCTTTAATTTTCCTGCAAAATATATGTTATAGATAAAAGATATCATATTACAAGTGGACGATATATATATCAAAAATGAATATAAATTATTGCGATTTATACGCGTGGTACATAATAAATAAGGGATCTAACAATAAAGAACGAATCGACTACAAGCGGCTGTCGTAATCCTTTCACAATGTTTTCTTACGAAAGAAAGTTCGACGAATTATAGATTATCCATTGTCTCTTCGCACAGATAACTTCTTTTTACACAGATTTAAGGAAGCATAGGCAAAATTTCCCTGAACGTGATAAACGTTCTATCTTTATATTTTACGATAATTATATTATATACATAACAGAATTAAAGAAGAATTACCGAAAGCATCTCGTGTATGTCAGCATATATGAATCATCTCTTCCTTCTATTCTTCGATTCGAACGAAAGGTTTCTCCGGCGTCCGATCCTGTAAGACTATGGACATTGAGCAAGGAAAGAAAAGACACAATAAGCGTATACTGATAGAATCCATTACCTTTCGTAATTTCGTCGAATAACCTCGAATGACTTTCCTCGATGTATCAGCATACAAATTATATGGCCGCTCACACTTCGTTTGCACTTAAAATTCGGCGGTCGTGTGTCAAATTTAAAACGAATTCGATTGACACATGTTCCGACCACATTAATGTATTAATGTATCGGTGCTAGCTGTTATCATAGCGTTATCGATTCATTTTGCTGTAGAAAAGAAATAAATCGAATACTTAATTTGAATTAATCGAAGATAAACACGAACAAGGGTCATTTTTATCCTAAATTCTTCAGTTACCATCTATTTAACGCAAATAATATACATCGGCTGCAAAAAATATTTCCATATACGCTTCTTCCCCAATGAAATGTCTCCTTTTTTACTAGATCATCTTCATTTCGTTTTCACGGTATCAAATTTTTGTAGTCACGTCACAAAGTGCTGCTAAATGGCTCGAGATTTAATACACTTGGGTCCAGTTAGTCGGTACGTAGATGCTACAACAAATACGACGATAGCCGGTACTTTTTGCCATTGTATACGTTAAGAATTCCTTTTTAATTTAAAATTGTACCGAAGATCGAATCAGAACGGTCAGTTAGCATTCTTTCGACGCAAGTATTATCGCTGGAATCAGAAAACGGTAAAAATGACCAATTCGTCATTCTTCATAGAAATCTCCTAAATTTCGAACAGTGTATTTTAAGGAATATCGATGATCTTTGTAAAATATAGGGTTAAAGGTGTTCCTTTCCCTTTCAATCAACACATTTTCCACGTTCCTTTCTATTTCACTGATACAGGTCTCATACTTCACTCGTCTAGCGTTAAGAAACCCTTTTTTCTCTCGCGTGCTGGCTTGGCCAAAGGTGTCGCAGGCGCGACGTAAATGCTAATCGATAACGATCGCGCAATATCGTAAACTTTTGGAAGTGCGTACACCTTTCGTCAAGAGGGTTACAGCGGAGTTCACGGTTTACGTTCGCGGTTTCGTCGCACGACCTCGAAGTGGCTCTGTATCTTCGACATATTGGCATACAGGTCGCGTGTATACGCCACGACGATATGAAGAAACATAAGCGCGCATACTCATCGACTCGTAGTTGTACGTATGGACATCGCAACATTTATGAGGAGGTCATCGGATGGTAAAAGAAACAGAGTAATAGGCAGCCCGAATAAAAGAAGGAGAGATTCAAGTGGGGGCGGTGTGTATGCGTGTGTAAGACGGGTGTGCACGATTCGTGTTTGGGTGCAAGGAATAGCTCGGGTTATTGTTGGCGGATGACACGAAAACACCGACAGTCATCACGCGTATAAAAGTACGACGAATCTTACCCTGAGGCATCAGTCTCCTGGCGATCCTCTTGCAAACAAACATGGCTGGAAAGGTAAGGAGGTACACTAATCGCGACGATTAGTCCTGGCTAGTCTTATCGATCAAATAATATCGCTTAGAGTCACGTAGAGTAACGCTTACCAATTTTTAACTGGTCGATGATAGATGCTATCGTTCCTCTTCTCTTATACATTTACGTTATTATACATCGAATGTCGTCGCCTAAAGTCGTGAGTAATATTGTCCGATTGGTCTCTAAGTAGATTTATTATGCCTCCTCCTCTATTGAACGTTTACATCCTCAGGATCCTTTAGAATACGTTGCTCTGCTTCTTTCACCTCCACTTTGTTGATCGTCCAAGTTTCCAGTGTCAGCCATGTCCTTCTGGGAAAGATAGGACTCTGACGTTTCCTCAACAAGATAACGAAGTGCACGTTCATCATGAGTCGAATGACGTATTATTGATAATGGTGTGCGTCTTACGGTTCTACAGTGGCAAACTGCTTATGTTCCGAATCATTGCTCTTCGATAAGAGGAATTTAATCGATATGTTGATAATAGCTCGCACACCGTTATTAGTGATTTTTATGTCATAAAAAAAAAAAAAAAAAAATACCATATATCTAATATTAATACGATAATTAGAATATCTAATATAATATTAACGTTTCTCTCCAAAATTCTAGCTCATCGTATTCTTAAGCGTGGCGGTTCTCTCCAAGGGAGCGGTGATCCCAGCGGTCCCAGCGGTGCCGGCACCCGTAGTAGCAGCGAAGCTCGAAGAACTAGACGCAGCGCCTCAATATAGTTTCGCGTACGACGTTCAAGATGCGGTGACCGGGGATTCCAAGGCCCAATACGAAACCAGAAACGGCGACCTGGTGCAGGGTAGCTACAGTTTGATCGAGGCAGACGGTACTCGACGCATCGTCGAGTATACGGCGGATCCGATAAACGGTTTTAACGCGGTGGTCAGCCGGGAACCAGCGACGGCTGTGGCCGCCATTGCCGCTCCACTGGTGCCGTATGCACCTTCTATCGCACCTTCCGCGGCAGTTGCACCTGTTTTGCCCGCAGCACCTGCACCAGCGCCAGCGATTCCATCCAGCGGTCCGGATTCCGATGTCGAGGTCGTCGAGGCTAGGTCCGGTCCCTTAGTCACAGCCGGTGCAACCTCTCGCGATGAACAGCTCCGACAACAACAGGAACAACAGCTGCAACAACTGAAAGAACTCGAAAGACAGCAACAGCAACAGCAACAACAACAGTTGCAACAGTTGCAACAGCTTCAACAGCAATCCAGACTGCAACTGCAACAACAGATCCAACAACGCCAACAGCAAAGGATACAGAAGGAACAGGGAAGCGAGCAAGAACAGGAACAGCAACAGCAACAGCAACATCCGCAGCAAAGACAACAACCCCAACAACAACAACCACAAGGAGCACCCGTGAAAGCTCTTGCTACACCAGTACAGTTGGCAGCACAAGCTCCTCAACCTGGTAGATTGATCAGCCTGCCTGCGGCCAGAACTGTTACCAGCTACGCGACTTATCCTAATGCTTACGCATATACAGCCGCCTACTCGTCGCCATTAGCTTATGCCGCTCCTATCGGTGGTCTCACCTATGCTCCCGCCACTGCGCTCCTGTAATGATTTTTCTTTTTTAATATTGTTTTGTTATTGAATCCCGCCTAATTGAACAAATCAACAAGTTAAAATAAATGCGTGTTTAAAACGAATTAGACGAAACTGTCTGATTTGTGAGTTATTTAGATTCCTGAAGTCCTTGCGTCTGTACGTGATACACAAGCGCATATTACATTTTACATGGTTTCACGTATGTGACTTTATCGACATATAAATTATATTATAAAAGTTGGTAGGTAAAATACCATATCACTGTATCGAGTGTAATATACGAAGAATACAATTTTAGAAAAATTATAAATTAGAATAACTGAGAACGGGATACTCTGGAGAAAATTTGTTGGAAATTAAAATAGTATTTTTTGCTCTATTATAACAAGAACAAGGTGAACGTAGAAATTCGGACTACATTTTGTTTTGACGAACAACATACCTTGTATCTATCGCATTCCATCAAGAAGCTACTACGGAACAAGTTCCTCGTTTGCACACTTCGCGAATCAGCAATTCCGAGGGAGCACAAATTTACGATCTGTCGTAAGAAGTAAGTCTCTGCTATTGAGTCATTTGCAATCTCTCTCGTTAATAAGGCGCCAGAAATCAAAAACATCGTGAGTATTCATTCGATCGAACCTGCAAACCATTCATCCACAATAGGATCATACGTCTTCTTCGATAGCTCCACGGAATATTAACATCGTGGCTATTTTATGTAAAATGATAACGTTGTCCAATACACGTGGAAATATTTTCATTCCGTGTAGCGTGGCGTCTCGTGGCGCGATCGTTGCACCGTGAGCAAAACGGGAAGATTTATTATTCAACAGGGTCTGGTTTTCTTTGTGGATTGCGTGGAGAAGCTCGTGACGGGGCCAGTGTCCTCGTAATCTCCGTAGCCCCGGTCACAGTCGATTACGTCGCCACGACCTACGTGACCGTGTGCGGGCGTAATAAGTAAAAGCGTCGCGAATAACGTCGATCAATGTCACAGGCGTACTTGCGCGAATCGATCACTCGTCACGTTCATCCGCGCGAACTTCGATTCATCGAGCTCGTTCACCGTTACGCAAGTTTCGGCGTTGCGACGCACCGTGTATTGTGTCTTTTACGCAAGAAAACCTCTACATTTGTATATAGGGTGGCCCACACTTTACTTTTCCGAAGTTCGAAGTTCGCCAGTGTGCTTTAGAAAAATGTAGAAAATGTCCAAAGTATAGTAATGATTGTAATATCTACTAGGTGGACAAAAATTTCCATTTAGTTGTACTAGTAAAGATATAAACATGTATAAACATTCACAGCTGGTCTAGAATATAAAAGTACACTGTTGCGTATATATGTATACGAAATTTCATGAAATATTCCGAATAAGCGTGAAAGCGTAAAGACGGTACTTCGTGTTCGAAAAAATCCTATCGCCTGTCAATCGCGTACAGATTTGTGACGCTTCTTGAAGAAGTTAAGATATCGGCAAATGATAATCTCGCCAGGAAATTTAAAAAGTTGCTGTCTTCTTATTTAAATTCTTGACGACATCGCCGCTATGACTGTTATTTATCTCTTGTTTTTACCGTTGCAGATACGATCGTTCCTGTCGATCTAATATATCGATAGATATGTTCCAAGTATCTTTAAATTTTCTGTCATGTCGACGAAACAAACGTACGTACATAAAAAGCTAACAAGAGTTACGAAAAATAGGTTACCTGGAGAAAGAAAGTAGAGAGATCCAAAATGAGGGACACCCTGTATATGTTCACTTGTACGATGGTGTACGACCTTCAACTACGTGACACGTAACAGGCTAGACGAATTGTGTTATGTCTCGTTGCGTTGCATTTTTATGGTATGTGGTCTAGACGATTTATTTGCAGTCTTTACTTTAGAGGTTATTTCAACATGGATAAATGATATTTTGTAGCTTGTCAGCTGGTTTATGAATGGTTGAGAATGCCGAGAAGATTTGTTTCAGATGTAATATGATAATGCTAATATAAGGATAATGCCGAGTTTGAAGTAGTAACGAGACTTTGATGGAAAGAAAATTGGAGGTTATGTAACGGGTAATTAAGTATGCTTGTCAGATATAGCTATATATATTTCTTGCTTGTTTCAAATTCGCAAGATTATTTCCTCTATATATATAAGATATTAGTTTGACTAGCTATTTGAACGATAAATAAACATTAATGTATCTAAATTAACAATTATATCGTTGATCTATATAGATAAATTATCGATTTTGCTAATTTAATACGTATAAAGAATATGAATAAGTAAGTGGAATGCATGTGGAGTAACGTAGCATCTCTGCAAGTAGTATCGTCGTGTATATGTCAGACGCGCGCGGTATACAATATGCTTGAATCGATGTATCATACATATATGTATTTATTACCAAATTCGTGTATTAGAAACTCTGTATCCGTGAAATATGATGAAAATGTCATAAATTACCTAAACTTATTATAATAACCAAAAACTGTAACTGTATTAAACGCATGATAGTCTGGCACAGTAACGACTAATACTACTACAGCTAAGTCTAATTATACATATTGAATTATTCGCATTAATACTTGCAGGAGAAAGGAAATTTTATTTTTGTTTGAAACAATATATCATTAAATTGGACGTATGATCTTTCCCGTGGAAATACGATTATTATATAAATAGATACAATTATTAAAAGGAGGTTATCGTATAAGTTCCAATTACGTATTTGCAGAGAAAAGAAATAATAAAAACGACGAAGACAATTGAAAATTCATAAAAATAACAGATACATGGCTTTCGTACATGAATGATAAAGCTTTACAATTTCAACATCCAGCTGTTAGTGACAATTTTAATTATCTATAAAAAGCGATGGTTACTGGATATTTACACCCAATTAACGTGTACACACGAACGTTTCAGATCTCATTAAAATTCTTATGTAATATTACGCAATGTCCATATAATGCGTTTTCACTTAAAAATTGTATCACTTTCCTGAAATAACGAGTCTCGATTGTGTCCTTATACAAGGCAACGATCATTTTGACTGACTTGGTCTTAATAATAACGTAACAGGTTAAGAACGCATGAAATGAAAGGTAAATAAGGAGGCTCTGGACTCGAGAAAGAAAGTGTTTTTTATACGCAGGTGCGTAATATCTATAGCATACACCTGTATCCTAAAATGAGCTAATTACCCAATGCAGATATATGTTTCGAATGATTTATTTCCTACTACCGTTGGTTTTGGAAAAATTTAATTTTCCTTTTGTTTTAGTACAATTTAAGGTAATATAAATCACGTAAAATGTATATAATTTATACATTAATATTATATTTTTGATTTTTCGATCTACTTAATCATTTTTAATCTAAATCGATTAATAAGTATTGAAAGCCTCGAGTTGACTAAAATATTATTGACAATCATAATGAATGATCGTACGAGTAAATTTACGAGCTTTGAAACTACAGTAATTTATTACGTAGCATAATATGTAAGAGAAAAAACGTACCTGTTAAACTCTGCATTTATCGTGTAAACAGTTTACTTACTATACCTATGCTAAAACCATACATTTAATCGGTAATATCAAATGTTATTTATCACCAGGTATTGATCGTACTTAAAGAAATAAATTATTATTCCCGACGATATTATTGCAATGATGGTTGTCGAAAAATAAAATTATGAAATACTGGCAAGAATCAAAATGATAAGACAACAAAGAATGAGATTGAATAAAGTATTGTGGGAACAGGGATATAAAACGAGAACAGAGAACGAAGAATAAAAATCATAAAATACGGCCCAAGGATAAAATTATCCAACGTTAATAAACAATAAATTTATAAAAATGAGCCGAGGATAAAATCGTTCGATGTTTACGAAGAATAAAGTGAAGAATATAGGCGAAAGGTAAAGTCGTCCGATATCGATGAATAAAATTGCGATACACGAACGAAGGATAAAACGATGAAAATTTAATGGAAAACAACAGTTTATGTAAAATATTACCAAAGAATGGAACGCGATAAAAATGAGAAAATCATACGGATCAGGGATAATGAGAGCAGACAGCCCTTGGCCGAGTACAATAGGGCTCAGGCAGTCTCGATCGTGTCGAATCGGTTACATACCTGTTCGTACTGTCCAACTTTCACCGAATAAGCCAGGGCTGCAGCCGCGGCCGTCAAAGTACCGCGCCCAATGTCACGACGTGGTCCCTCGTAATCGCGCCCCGTATTACGTGTCTTGTTACACAAGAAACCGGTTCACTTTTGCCGGACCGGTTACAGAAAGAATTCGACCAAATGGACAATGGATCGCCCGCGGGCGAAACCCGAATCCGTATCCTTTTATCGATTTTTCAATTAAACCGTGAAATTACATTATTAATATTTCTTATTTCATATTCATTCATAATATCGTGTTTGAAGATTCTGCCTCGTAATATCCACAGTGGTCGGTGCGAGTATTTGCACATTTGTAGTAACTTTTCACGAATGTAATATTGTACGAAACATATTGTAACATTTTGAAATTTCACCGTTTCAACACTAGGAATTAGATTATCATGATGACGTATTGATATTGTTTCAAGCAAATCGATCGAAGAGAACTCCTCACTGCAACCGGGGATTCTCGATGACTGAACGAACGTGTAATTCCGTTTGTGAGAATCGTTTGATGCTGCTGCGAGTTTCGCAATGAAAGATGTGGCCTGTCGTTTGAGCGAAATTTAAACACTCGATTTCCGAAAGTTCAAGGATAACATTAAGGTTCCGCGAGAGCGATATATAATAAAATCACCGGTTCCTCGGTGGTTTTTATTCCCGTGAACGTTTGATGATCAAGGTTCGTTAATGAATAATGGAGGACTAAAGAAGCTGACAGTTACGTTATAATCCGTTTGAACGGAGAAGGATATTATGAAGTTTAAACCGAGTTTTATTAATTAAAACTAAAACATTCCAATCTATTCTGAATATTAATTTACTATTTCTAAAACAGAAGCTAAAAAATGCAATTAAATGAATTGCGACTATGAGGAGGTACGGTTGAACATTTTTCTGAAGATATTTTTGAATAATCATACGATACCATTACGATCAAATTAACATTGCAATTAAGATCGAAATCCCTAACGAATTTTCACTACAAATAATTATATGCTATATTTATGCTTTCCTCGAATCCGAATTCTACCGAATTCAGGGATTGTTTCAGCGCAATTCTTTCGATAGATTTATTCGTAGATAGATTTGTTTTGTAAAACGAATGTGAAAGCACGCGGTCCCGATACCTCATTGCGAGCAATCAATCGCCGATTGATAATCGAGTCACGTAAACAGTAGAAGCAACTGCAGGTGCTATCGTGACTGGGATATGCCTTTCTTCTATGGATTAAAAGGTTACAAGGCGTTTCTGCGGGCACAACAATGAAAAATGGATGCGACTATTACAAAAACCTGTGTCTCGTCGTTCTAATGTATTTTTCATTATTACGCAATAATTTAACCATTAGAAGCAATTAAACTACGTAATCGGTATCCCATTTAGTCAGCCGTACGCATAAATCGTCATATAGAACTATAATCACGTAACGCATTCAATTGCAAAACGATTTGTTACAGTCCATACTAACAAGCATATTAAACGTTTGCTTTACGAGCGTGACAATATTATTTTTTCGTAGAACTCGTAAGGTTCCCCAGAACTCTGACGTAACGTTGTAACGAAGCAAATAAATGAAAAACATTTTATTAATTATCTTTTAAACTATTTCTCAAGTATATATATATATTGATATTCAGAAAAACTTTGTTAATTTTAAATGTCTATAGAACAGTTGTGGTTCTCTCTTTCTCCATTCTCAAACAATTTTTCCCTTTTCGTTGTATACCTATAACCAGCGTAGAATGTTTTCGAAAGGTTCGAGAACTCATTCGTCGCGCGTTCATCGCCGAAAAACTTTATCATTCTGGTTCACTTTTTATTACGCAATCATTTAAATCGAGGCCGGGAATTCAGACGCCTTTCTCCCTGTTAATGGATTCGCTTCGTGTGATCCAGATGAATTTCGTATATGTACATGAACTACCGATTTTTCGTTATCGCGTAATTCTTCCCAGAAATAATTCAAAATTTACTTTTCCTTCCGAACTTCGCAATATCGCATTAATATTTCATGCTGTTCCCCGAAAATTAATGCAGCAGACTTTTATATTGCCCGAGAGATTACGAGATCAATGATCTGCTCTGCTGCGGCGAAAGATCAAGGAGGAGGAAGTATGAAAGTAATTGTCAAAATAGAAGCCACGTGTCGTGGCTTCAGCTAGTTTTCTCTGAACCAGTTTTCGCCACACCAGGATGGGCGTGGATCCTTCGCGAACGAGATCTGCAGAACAAAAGTAGACAGCGCGTAGAAATTTGACGGTATTACGCGGTTTGTCTGACGTTCGCGAAACAGAACGAAAGTAGAGAAAGTGGGTCAGTCGTGGCGACCACCAGAAATAGCTCGATGATCGAGCAACGCGAAATTGAAACGCTACCCTGTACTCAAGGTTACGCGATCGCGTTACTCTTCATTCCATGGAGCACGCTTCTACTACTCTTCCATACAGAATAAACAGGATTCTACCGAAGGATACTAATCTAACTCTTTCTTGGTATCCTCATCGTTGCGTTACTCCATGTCGATGGTAACGTAGTTACTAAAATATATACGTATGGATATACATACACATATATAAATACGTGCGTTAAATCATTAATTATCAAATTTCTAGTTGTTAAACGTCTAGTGGCTCGGATTAGAGAAATCATAGGTATCTTCAATTATACGAGCCATTTGTCTTCCGACAAGTGGAAGTTCGAACAAACGGAATGCTACTGTAACGCAAAGTGAGTTGAGTAATAGGATATTCGACAAGACACAGCAAAGGAGCAAATGAAAGAAGAAGATGAAAGAATTAGAAAGTTCTAAAATATAACGAATTACGCTACGATATTGCTCTACGTAACAATGAACAGCGTTATAATAGTAGCATATACTATCCTGTACTGTACTACACTAACCATATACTGTAATTTTGTCAGACTAAAGTATATCGAATAATACGCTTGAACCGAAATAGCAAAGTAATTAATAAATAATATAGGAAGCAAGAAGAGAATGTAAAAATAGATAGATATAGCAAGGAAGGGAGGAGCGAAAAGAGGAAGGTGAGACAGAAATGCAAAAGACCAGAATACACTTGTAACGAGTTTAATCGGTCACAAACAAGTCTGCTAAAAAAATAAATAAAAAAGGTTCAGCCTGAGTCGACGAGTTATCGTGGGCAAGACGCGACATGACGCTTAGAGGTAGTGGGACGCGTAGGTGAGGGCGGGTGCTGCTGCGATCTTGGCGAAGGGTGCTGGGTGTGCGGCGTATGCGATGGGTGCTGGGTGCGCAGAGTACGCGATGTGTGCTGGTTGCGCGGAGTATGCGATGGGGGCGGCGTGTGCGACGGCGACTGGAGCGGCATGAGCAACGGCCACTGGAGCGGCGACTTTGGCAACTGGGGCGGCGTAGGCGAGAGGAGCATGAGCGACTGGAGCGGATGCAGCGTAGGTCAAGGGAGCAGCGTGTGCGACTGCTACTGGAGCAGCGTGTGCGACTGCTACTGGAGCAGCGGGTGCAACGGCTACTGGAGCAGCATGAGCAGTGGCTACCGGAGCTGCGGCAACGGCTTTGACGGCGACTGCAGCGGCTTCTTTGCGGACTACAGCGTTGAATCCGTTGACTGGATCGGCGGTGTAGTCGACGGTGCGTTTGGTTCCGTCAGCTTCGATCAGGGAGTAGCTACCTTGGACAACGTCTCCGTCGCGGGTTTCCTGTTGGCTCTTGGCGTCACCGGTCAGGGTGTCGTGCACGTCATAGGCGTAGCTGTATTGGGGGTGGGGGTCGAAGTCGGCGTCGACGGTCTTGGCTACCACGGCCTTAGCCACGGGGGCAGCTACCACCGCCTTGGCTACAGGCGCAGCCGCATAGGCCAGAGGTGCGGAGTAAGCCAGAGGCGCAGCTGGCGCGTAGGTCAGAGGTGCTGCCTCTCGCAGGATTCCAGCGTTAGCGGCGGCCACAAAGGCGGCGAAGATGATGAACTGCAAGAACAAATATGACGATTAGATCGGAGATTTATGGCAGTAGATGTTTGTGGATGACTTTTGGCTAAACAGATGGATAGTAATACGAATTGATATTTGAAGAGCAAATCGATCTTTCGAAGTAGAGATGTTTGTAATTGGTTCCTTGTTGAAAGGATATTTGATATTTGAATTAAGTTTGAGCAAATGCAATTATTAGATTGATGTCGTTATTAGTAGCAATAATTTGTAGTTGGTCGACATTGTGGTATGTCGTGTGAGTTACATTTATAACTCATATAGGGATATGTCGATCTTTTACAAACCTTGAAGGCCATTGTTGAGAAGATTTGGTTGGTTTGGATCGACTGAGCGACTGATGATGCCAAACGTTATTTCGGACTGCTTTATATACCTACCAACGATCGGCTCGCTACCATTATACTCCCCACCAAATTGTTCAGGTTTTGCCGGACTTTCAAAGTTTGGTAGCAGATCGCATCAGACTTACCGCACTTGAACTTGGCCCGCACATGGGAGGAGCGCGAGTAAGGCACCATATGTTCACCCTCGATCATATTCTTTTTTATCTTGTTGTAGATCCACTAGAAGTGAAAGAGCATTGGTATACCGGTTGCCAATGACCGATATCACCGGTAATGAAACTAACTT
Source organism: Bombus pyrosoma (assembly GCF_014825855.1). Taxonomy (NCBI): domain Eukaryota; kingdom Metazoa; phylum Arthropoda; class Insecta; order Hymenoptera; family Apidae; genus Bombus; species Bombus pyrosoma. Next base: position 6,252,693 of record NC_057780.1, on the reverse strand, counting down.
GTTCCACGATCAAATTTCTGTATCTCACGTAGCTTTTTTACAAATTTTGCTTGCTTCATAGAGGTACTAAGTTAATGTTGGTGAACATTTGTAACAACTTTTTGTCTTCATTTTGCGACGATTTTTCTGAAAGAAAAAGATCTCTTTATGCGTTATGTAATATCGTAAGTAGCCTTTGCAGTGAATAATCGGGGTCAGCTTTCCCGAATATCGCTGCGATACATTTTAAATTTATCGTGAAATATTTAACGTACGTTACAGATATTTCACATTTTAACTAGTTTTAGATTTAATTTGAAAAGACTACGTCTAATTGAAAGATTACATGAATTAAAGTCCCGTTTTTTAATACATTTCATTCGATCCTCGATCCATTTTGTTCTTTCTCTATTGCATATATAATTTTTTATACTATATTAATTCTTAATTACATTAAAATTCTACGATGCAGTTTCAGTTGCGTGCAACTAACGTGACTTATATTTCGACATTTATTTCGCATTCTTGTATATTCTCTTGTTTCCTCCGTTTTGTAATCGGCTGTGCGAAATTCCGCCTTTAGGAGACCTTGCCTGGTTCAACGATCTCTTCCAGAACATTTTTTGAATATAAATTAGAAGGAATACGCGAACAATCGGGCCAACATTACCTGGTAACTCGACAATTTAATCAACGTCTCCGTTTCGATTTCTAGTTAGAGACACAACTTGGTGCATTATCGTGTGTTAAAGAATTCCACGTGTCATAAAGCCATCCGTAGAAGCAAGCAGCTAACTCCACTCCGCCTTCTTCCACCTACTTATTCGAGCTTCGAAATTTCTACAGGAACTCAAATCGCGCTACTTGATCGTTCCAATCTAAATACCATTTCAATTTCTTCTTAGACCGCAGATTTTTGTACATTTATAGAAAATATAAGGATGCAAGAGTGCACGGAATGCATCATGCAAAAATGTTTGAAATATTCAAAGTAAATTACTCGTTACAATATCTAACAGGCAGTTAGATAAATCGATATAAAGTTTAGTGGGCAAAATTAAATATACCGAAGAAAGAGAAAGAAATCTCGATCTATGTAACGTTCCATTGAGAGTTAGATTTCCCGAATTAAATTATCAACGCCACCTATAACGATCGAGCTAATAATTTCTGCTTCAATTTCGCGTCTTTTCGTCGCGTTCGTAAAAATATGAAATTACACGAACAAAACCGCTCGTAACAAAGCTCGATCATCGTCAGCATTGCGAAGAATGCCGCGCATTTCCGACGATCCGGCGACGCTCGTTGAAATTCAACGGTATCTGCCGCAAATCGATTTTCTAAATTTCTCCAAATTTCCATCGGGAATTTCGTATCGGGGTAAATGGGACCGTGAAAAAGCGAAAGAGAGAAGACAAGCGCGCAGGACGAAAGAAGAGGGAAAGATACGAAATTCGGTTGGGTACCAGCTGGTCGCGAAACTTTCGAGCGATATACGTGTCAAGTTGACTGGTTGGATCCCGATCTACCTCGATCGTTGCGTCACATCTAACGTTACCGGGTGAACAGAAGTGGAGCACTTTCATAAAGAAAAAATAGGCGGGCCGAGTCAAATCGCGGAGCCCATTTCGATCGATCGAATTGCCGCGGGCCATCCGAACCAACCGATCCCAGTCCTCATCCATAGCCGAAACCTCCGCCTTCGGCGAGTCTCGGCAAAAGTCTAGTCCGAAACGTCTAGCGTCGTGTACTTCGCGTGAAATCAATGTCACAACTCGAATTTAGGTCTTCCGCACTTGTTGCTCACTGGCCACTGGAATTTTAATGCCTCCACTATTTCTGCTCTTTTCGCGCCGAATTATTCATTCGCCTTGCTAATTGCGCGAATACCGGCAAATATCTGGCACGAAGTTAGGCTGTTGCGTTGTAACGTTGATTTATTAAGCATTCTCAGAGCAATAACGAATATGTATGTATCTTGGAATCGCATTTCTTAAAGTTGGAAATTATTTTTGGGGATATCGAGGTGAAAGGTTGGATATACCGGTCTCTTTTAGCGCTAAGAATGTATATTCTTTGATATTCTTAATAGCGGCGAGTTTCTTCTTTCGAAATGGAAAACAATCGTTTGGAATGTCGTATTTAATCGCACTGGTCGTAATGATTCTAGGCAAGCTTATAAGTTAAAAACGAATTTTATATATCCGCGGACGCGTGTACTGGATGACTGATGAAATAAATAAATAAATATAATATATTAATCTTCCTTGTCTTAAAATAGCCAACTATTCTTTGGAAATTGTCTGACAACGATGAATATTTCGATATTCTTGATGGTACACACCATTTGTTTGAAACAGACGATTACTTTCTTCGAACACTACGCCCAAGTTAGAATCTTGCAGAGAAAAGAAAATTCATCTTTTCTACTTCTAAATCAGATTTACTCGTTTTCTTCTTTTAGTTGGTTCATTGTTGTAATCGGTCTTCTCCTAAGCAAGGAATTATTTTTTGAAACAACGAGAATACTGCAACTTCCACAACAAGGCTAAAACACGATTGCTAGATCCTTTCGTATTTTACATAGCTTTAAAATAATTTTCTGTCACAGCTGTTGAACTAGTCGATCCTTCTAAACGCCAATGAATATTTTATTCCTATAAAAAGTAAAAGAACTATCCTTTGCAGGCTTGTCGTTTATGTGAAACGCAATATTTCGATTAAGAAGTATCCTGAATTGTCCTTTGCCGCGTAGGTCTTTGCACGTCTAGACGAAAAAAGAAATGGACATAAGGAGACGAAAGGCGCTACCAGTTTGGCTATCCAAAGAAGATCGACAAAAACGGTATCGCTCTAATAAGTTGACACAATAAAAATTTCCCTGTATACCCATTAATCGTGCAAAATCCGATCAGTCTTACGTCATCGCTTTCTTACGTCACCGGTGCGCAACCTCGTCCTCTTCTTATTTTTTCATACCGTGAAAAAACCAGTTGATTCCACCAATTATGGAAGAACTCAAGGTTGTAGGATGCAATTCTTTCGCACCACTGACCTATAGTAAATCAAACGTTAAATAATTTGTCCATTTTAATTAATTACTTATTGTTCTCGCGGAACGTGCGTTTTCGCTGTTTCGACGATACGAAACTCGAGAAATATCGTCGAATCGGGACGACTTCCACGCGCGTTAACAAAACTATTCCAATGAATTTATCACGATATTTTATTTTACTGGCAGAATATTTCTAACAACTGTACGGTGTATGCCGTTAACGTTATTGTTTCGTAAGATGCTTCATGAGTTACGATCCTTCGTATCTATCGTATGTTACACATGTGCACGTGTAGTGATGGATTAATTAGAGAGTACGGTAAATTATAATATATTTTGGAGGAATTCGAACGTAGATGAACGAGACGGATGGATAATGATAAATATTGGATAAATGGATAGCAATGAAAACGGAACTTAGTCGGTTCGAGCGTTGCTTTTGTAGTTGAAGATCCTAAATGTTGCAGCTTGAATATCGAGTTGTTTTTGACGAATGGAAAGAAGAGTACTGCGTGATGTGTATTATATTTCAGTCCAAGTGTAAATCTATTGGAAATATTTTAATTCGTAGGTACGCGAAGGAAATTGAAGTTTGAAAGGGATGGTATTAAGAAGAAAGGTATAAATTTCGCATTAAATGTTTCTATATACATCTAGATGAATTTAACTGTAATTTAACTGTGTAATTGATTCGCGTAATCGTATACTTTTAAAGAGTACTGACACCTAAATGAATATATTATTTATCGTGATGGGGACATTGCATGTGAGATTCTTCGAATTCAATGTAAAAAATTAACTGTTATTACGGCAAGTGTGAACGATAATTCAACGTGCACCTTTACCTCGTCACTGTCACTTTCCTCAATACGGTACTATACGATAGCACGTAAGATCCACGAAATATCTCCATTTTATACAAAATTGTGATATTTATAGATTTTAAAATAAATAAAAAAGAATGGTATAAAATATTGATAAAGTTCCGAAAGAGAGAGAGAGAGAGAGAGAAAGAATTTTCATACTTGTACATACTATATGATTAATTAATTGAACAATTTTTTAATTTGCGAACATCGGTATAATTAAGTCCGAAATCGTGCGTGCCATTTTAATTTTAAATGACACACATTGATATCACGTACACGGTTCTATATAGCTGCAATTGATGTTAGTTAACCAGCCCATCGATCATTTACTCCTCCATAAAGTTTATTTTAATCGTATACATATACCAAGTATAAATAAATTATACAAGGGATACGCATAATTTGATATCGTAGTTTATATCAAACGTAAGACAATTCCACACACGTAGACGTCATATTTTCTAAACGTCGAATCGTTAGAAAATACTTTTGCAATTTACGAATGTACATATGTTACATCAAATATCAAACTTCTTCTATTTTTTATATCATAAAATATGAACGCTTAAACACTGAAAGAGTTAACTAGCGTGTTAAATTAAATGTAAAGAGAAAAGAAACGTTACGAGCATAGAAATATACCATAAGAATAAATAATTACGTGTTTTAAGAATAATCGACAATGCAGAAATAGTACAGGGAAGGAAACTGATAGCGTGTTTCCCTCAAAGAGAAGTCCAAGGAAGGATTAAGTAACTCGTGGCAAGGACGTGGCCTAGTCGACGGAGACGGTGTTCACGATGGTCCAACGGCTATCGTTGTTGATCGAATTGTTCGTGTTGGGCGTGGTCCGATTTCTTGCTCAATTTTGCGGCCGCAAATCGGGTGGCCGTCGAAGGTACCGTCACCCAGTTACGTCAGCGTGCCCGTGGGTCCTGGTCGCGCGGTATAAAAGCCGAAAACCACCCGTCTGTGGTATCATTCGCATCACAGACAGACAGATCAAGAGATCTTCCAATCAAGCGAGCTACAATGGCCTTCAAGGTATTACGAACTCAGGAATAATCGTAACTTGATCAAAGGGCGCTTTTCATTCATCACGTATACTTCAATAACAAAACTTTGTATATTTATTTTATACTTAAATTCGGACTTTCCTTTCAACGAACGATATAGAGTATTATTTATTTTTATTTATATTTTTCATCTTCACGTTTAAATTTGTCTTTCTCCTAACGAACGATATATATATATATATATATATATATATATATATATATTTGGCCTTTCTTTTTTCGTTCTGTTAAATGAGTAAAAGTGTTCTTAGTCTTATCCAGCGCATTTTTAACTAACACTTTTTATTCTGCGCTCGGTTGAAAGTAGAACGCACGTCTCCATTCCTAATTTCGATAACCCTCCGCGTACAGAATACTCGGTAGCGCGTCGCTTTCATCAGTCGTCTGAGAATCTCAAAAACTAAAGATCATCCGCTCTAATCTATCCAAAACAATTTCTATGATCTGTAATTAAAGCTATTTATTTATATAATGCAAATTAGTAACGAAACGCAAGAAATTTATTTACTATTTATTTGCTCTGCTAATTTCATGACAGCAGCTAACACCAGCTAACTGCAGCTAGCCAAATATTTCCTCAATAGAAAACCACCTAACCAATCTCTGTCTAATCGTCATATCTGTTTTTACAATTCGTCCAAATACCAAATATCCTTTCAGCAAGAAACCAATTACAAACATCTGCTTCGATAGGTCTCTATCTAATCGTATCTCATCATATAGACAGACTACCGCAGTCCAACCAAACACCCGTTAGACGAAAAGCCAATTGCAAACTTGTACTATCAGTAGAAGATCCTATTTAATCTTTATATTTGTTCTCCAAATATCAATTCGCATTAATATGTAGCTCTTTAACGAAAAGCTATCTACAAACATCTACTGCTAAAACTCTGCAATCTGATCGTCATATTTGCTCTTGCAGTTCATCGTCTTCGCTGCCTTCGTTGCCGCCGCTAACGCTGGAATCCTGCGAGAGGCAGCACCTCTGACCTACGCGCCAGCAGCGTCACTGGCTTACTCCGCACCTCTGGCCTACGCGGCTGCGCCTGTAGCTAAGGCGGTGGTGGCCGCCCCTGTGGCTAAGGCCGTTGTTGCCAAGACCGTTGACGCCGACTTCGACCCCCACCCCCAATACAGCTACGCCTATGACGTGCACGACAGCCTGACCGGTGACGCCAAGAGCCAACAGGAAACCCGCGACGGAGACGTTGTTCAGGGTAGCTACTCCCTGATCGAAGCTGACGGAACCAGACGCACCGTCGACTACGTTGCTGACCCAGTCAACGGATTCAACGCTGTAGTCCGCAAAGAAGCTGCCGCCGCCCCTATCGTCGCTGCAGCCCCAGTAGCTAAAATTGCTGCCGCTCCAGTTGCCAAAATCGCCGCTGCTCCAGTCGCCTACGCCGCTCCCGTTGCCAAGATCGCCGCTGCTCCAGTCGCCTACGCCGCTCCAGTCGCCAAATTCGCCGCCGCTCCAGTCGCATACGCCGCCCCCGCTCCAGTCGCCTACGCCGCTCCCGTTGCCAAATACGCCGCTGCTCCTCTCGCATACGCCGCCCCCGCTCACGCTTTCATCCACTGAATCCGATCTATTGTTTAGGAATTATGTTTGTCGAATAAATACGGTTTTTTTTTAGCAAGTATACGAAACGTACTATACTCTGTTACCTTTTTACTTTACTACCCATATCTTTGAACATATTTTTAAGTTTGTGTCTGAATTTGGTGTTTGTTTCTCTTTTGTGCATCGTTTAGGTGTGCAAAAAGGTAAATATATACGTACGTTGTATAGTGGATATTTCTTGGTGGTGCTGTACAACGGAAAGAATGGAAAATCATGTTTGCTAATTTTGTTAAAGGCTTTGATTGTCGTTGGTGTATAATTATTATTCAATTCGAATATATTCAATGGTTGGCTAAAATTCCTTTTAGGGGACATTAAAGTTGCGACTGATTTTTTTATTATTATTATTAATTATTAGTTTTTTTTATTATTGATAGAAATGTTAAAAGATAGGAATTCCATGCGCCCCAAAAAGATGTTCAGCTTAGTCTTTTAAAAATGATACAATAAAATGCAATAAAACATAAATACATATTGGAAATATAAAAGGACACGAACGTATTAGAGTTCGTAAAAGATAAGTATTGCGTCATGCCAAAGTATTACAGGAGATAGGATAGTATTGGAAAGGTATGTGATTAATTAAAAAAATCTCGTGCTCATATTTTCAATCGTTATCGTTCATTAAGGTGGCTGGCTTTCATTAAAAATTCACGGACAGACATCGGTCTCCGACACTTTCTCTGCCAGTGCCAATGTTGCTGATTACACAATACAACCACGCCTCATACGCATCGTTCGTGTGTAATGCACGTAATGTGAGCCATTGCGTTAATCGGGAACTCCAGGCAAACCAGATTCGTGCAATGGTGCAAACCTTGATCCACTTACGATCCGACATACGTATGTACTCCCTTTCGTGACCACCTTTATGATTTCATTGACCACATTTATAATTGATCTTGAGATGGTATTCGATTGATCTCTTATAGAGAAAGTGTACACAAATTACATGATTTCATGATAATATCGAATAATTAAGATAACAAAGTGTCTTAGCTTTTATTTTAGCAAAAATGTGATATAAGAAAAAACAGATTAATTCGTATTTTATAAAATGAGACGTAATCTGCTTTATAAATGAATTTTATTTAACAAAACTATGATTACAGATATATTATTTTTACGTACAAAAATATATCTTGCACAATCTACATACCTGCGTGCACTTATTTGATAAAACGTTCTTAAATTAAGACAAAAATAATGTATTTTATTTTTCTGTTAATTGACTGAAAGTTTTCATGGTATACTCTCTTAACTCTAATAACATTTAACTTTAATACATATAAATCACATTTTTACTTTCCCTTAATTTAATTATTAAGTTTATTTTGTCTTTTGACCACTATAAATTATATTAATGAATCTCATATAGAACTCAAAAATGATGAGAAAATATATTAAGAAAAAATATTTATCTTGTATTGTACTTTTTACTCTTATGACCCTCTTTCTGGCGGAGCTAGCCTGAAAATTAAAATATAATATACAAAAGTCATCTTCTTTATTCGTATATATCCTAGGAGTATACATTTATTTTAAATTTAAATTATATTAGTTACAGATTTTGAAAAAACTTACTTATGTATAGTTACATAATCTTCTGCAAGGACATTAGATGTATCTAAAGGTGTCAGAAATGTGAATTGACTCTGTGGATGCATTTTAGTATGATCCAAAAGAATATCCATTATAATTCGGCGATTTACCTTATCCTGGTTAAAATAATGATTAATGATTGTAATATTGACAATTATATACAGATTAAGGAATTATAATATCCACAAAATTATATATACCATAAAGACATCAAATTCATCAAGGAAATAAAAAGGTAAATCAGTACACTCCCATAGTGCTAGAATGAAAGCAACAGTGGAATATGATCTTTCACCACCTGACAATGATTTGGCATCGTTAATTGATTTGTTATTATCGTTTGACGAGTGTACTTCAAGTTCAAGTATTTTTCGTGCGTGATCAATATTTACAGTACCCTGGTGAGAATAATTAAATTAAAAATATAACATTATTTGTTCCTTTTTTTTAACTAAAAAAATCACTATACGTACGTTTTTATTTCGTAAAGCAAGGATATTTGAGAATGAAGTCTGAATTTTTTTGCCGTACGTATGTTTCATATCAGTAAACAACTTCTTTCGAGATTCCAAGCGTTTTATATGATCCTATAAAAAATATATAAATATAAATAAATACATTAATAAACAGTTAAATAACTTTATGTATAAAACTTCATAATGTGTATGGTCACTCTCAGATATTAGTATTAGTTTCTCCCTAACATTAAACGTAGCAGGCAATAAACTAAGGAAACGTTTCGACTCTAACAGAGCATGCTGGAAACGATGACTTGAAATCGAAAGAATTCTGGTAAAGAGATAATATTAGCTACAAAAAATTGTAAGTCAGAGTTTCTTGGGAAATAACGTCGTAAAAAATGTGCAAGTTTATAAATTCTGACTAGATTTATGACACGGACGATATATCGCGGAATAACGTACTTGGTAATTTTTTTCAATTTTAGAGATCAAATGTATATCTTTCCCACATTTTGCTTCCTTTTCTTTTAATTCTTTACGTAATTCTTCGATAGTACCAAACATTCGTTCTATTTCAAGAATTTTATGTTTTACATCCTTGGATAATCTTTCAAGCTCGTTAATCGATCTGAAAAATATTAAGTTTTGTTTAATGTTATATGTCTTTAAATGTTCGTATTCATTTTACTAACCTTATCGTGTCTATTCTATCGCATCGATTTGTAGCATCCGTCACTGCTTTTTCTGTACACCTTCGCTGTTGTTCAAATTCTACTGTCGCCTGCTGTAAGGCTTGATGTGCTACCTGCAGTTTTTTTGTAGCATGACGAGTTTGTGCATGCAATGCTTCCTTTTCGTCTTGTAATTCTTTTATATTTTCCTACATACAAAATTATGTGTATTAATATAAAAAGAATAAAAATAAATCTTATAATTTTTATGTACCTTTAAAGGATTAATTTTTGAATTTAGATTTTGCCTTAATTCTCTGTGATGCTTAACTTCTTCCTCTAAAGATTCAACTGCTTTTTGAAGTTGGAGAATGCTAGCATTTAAATTTGATTCTTCAAATTTTCCTTGATGTAATTTCTGTTCTAACTCACTCAATTCGTTTTTCTGTGTGAAATAAAATAAAAATTTTCATAACATTCAAATACTCCTAGCTAAATAATATTTATATTTAAATATAACTTACAAAGACAGTCACAGATATAGTTTCATTAGCTTCAATTTTATCCTTTAGATCATTAATTGATGCTTTATATTGATTTCGAATGGCATGAAGCTTCGTGACTTCTGTTCTAACGCCGCCTAACTCAGTGCTTATACGTTTTTCTTTCTCAGAAATTGTTTTATACAATGCTACGGCATTATCTTTTTCATTACCTATAATACGAACCTCTTCTTCCAATGCACTAATCATAAAAAGGAGTTTTATGACATTTAAAGTAAAAATAAACGGGCATAACAATAAACGGAACAAAGTTCATACTTAATAGTATCTGTAATAGAAACCTGAAGAAATCTAGCTTTCAAACTGCGTGGTCCACCATAACTTCTGTACTGTGGATCTGGATAAAATGTATCACCCCGTTGGGTAAACGCTCTTTTACAGTTTTGTGGAACTTTGGAAGCCTTAGACATAATTTCAGCTGCTTCTTTGCTAGATGGAATTAACAGAATACATTCAACTTCACGCTGGTCGATTAAACAATTAGCAACCACCGGATCTGATATATCCATTGCATCCAAAAGATTGGAATAATGTGAAGATTTGGTACAATGTGCATGGACATCATGAACCTAGAAACGTATATATGTATATAAGTTTACATGATGTATTATACAGTATATTGCGATGTATACATTATGAATTAATTTTCTTACAGTATTATAAAATTTACTACATATAATTTGTGGAGTTCTTTCATTCAAATAAATTTCTTTCATAATTGTATTTAATACTTTGGCATCACGACTGTTATCTACACAAAACGTACTAAAAGTACTTGCTCCTAAAAAATGTTCAACAGCAGGAGCCCATGCTGAATCTTTCATTTTTATGTATGCCCCTAAATACAAACAAAAACATATAATAAATCGAACACAATTATTCACTTTCATCATTATCTTACCAAGTGGACCTCGTGGTTTTTCCTTAAAATGTCCATTACTATATTCTTCTTCGATTCTTCTTAAAAGACGTGGTATATTTCGCCCAAAAACAGTTAATGTATTATCAGAATATTTTTTTCTTGCATTTATATCCAATCTAATTTTTTCTGAAACAAAATGAAGCTGTTATTCAATTTTATACTCTATAATGCATTATAAGTTAAATATATATAGCGAGTAAAAGCAATTAATCTACAAATAATATAATATTTACCTATACGTTTTTCACAACTATTGATTTCAATTCTTGAAGTTTGAATTTCTTTCAGAAGACGCATCTTATCAGTTTCTAAATGCATTTGATAAGTTTGCTTAGTTCGTAATAATGCTTCGGTCTCATCTAATTTTTGTTCCAAATCAGATAATTGTTGCTTTATTTGGTTTCTTTCACTTTGTTCTGCATTATCAGCACTAGAAATAAAAGAAATAAAAGTGTATATGTAATAGTGTTATATAAAACTGGTATTGTACAAATACAAAAAAATCATATCAAACCTTTCTAATCTATGTATTTCTTTACGAAGTGTACTAATATCATCTTCCAATCTTTTAACTTTACTTTGAACAGAACGCCACTCACGTATTTTAGTTGAATGCTCATTTTTTTTTATGCTATATTCTTGTCTCGCTTTATTATATGTTTCACAATTATTATTAACTTCCTTTTCTGCAGACTCAATTTCTTCTTCCAATTCCCTGCGAATAAAAGATAATATAATAGTATATATTATATATCAATGTGTTATCTACTACGGAGAACCAGTCAGACCGGAAATGGGAGTGTAAACTATTGCATTATAATATAATTAGTACGAAAATGATAAGAAATATTGTAATCAATATCATGTCATTAAAGAAATGAATGTAACTTTGAAATTTCGAATACGGCATATTGTGATCTCCTTGATAGTGTGAAATTTTAATAAACAAAATTTGTTCATGCTATTAAAAATTACAGAAATATTTCAGATGAATAAATATATATATAATATATATGTATAAGTAATTCATACTGAATTCTTTTATTTATTTCTTCATCTTTTGAGTTTGCAGATGATCCTGTATCCTGAAGCTGTTTAAAATTATCTTCACACTTTTTTAGAACATGCTCAAATTTTCCTAACTTTCTTTCTTCTGCTATAGCCTATGTAACAAAATACATACTTCATGTCCATCTATTAAGAAATAATGTTACTTTATAAAATTTTTGTATATTAAATATAATACTTACAACTGCCCAAACTAACTCCTTCTCAAGATCAACTACTTCATCGCGAAATTTATCAATTTCTTCTGCTCTTTCTATGTTTTTTTTAAGTTCTTCTACCTCTTTCCTAACATCTGCTAAAATCTATACAACATTTTCATTATATACATGAAATGATTTATATCTCAAAAACATGATGAAAACGTACTTTATTATACTGTTTCAACTTTTCATATTCTTGTTCACATGTCAATTCAGCTTCTCTATAATTGTTACCAATTACATTTAGTAATGTTGCTTTCATAAATAGTTCATACTTTTCTTCTGGTTTGGATGATACTAGAAATGTTCTGGATATATCTTGATTTAATATAGAAATAGGATTATCTATTTGAATATTCATTGCCTGCAATATATTGGCTAATTCATTTTGTCTTGTTGAAACTACTTCGCCTGTAAATAACAATTCACAGAAGATTTATTTTAAATAAATTTAAATACGAATAAGATTTAAGTTAATTATACATAATGCTTTCATAAATAATACTATCTTATATAAACATAAATATAAATGTAATGATTTTAATAACCTTTCCAATTCTTTATCTTATAAGATGATGTAGTTCCAATACTTCGGAAAACAGTTATTGAATCACCATAAATATCAGGTTTATATGCCATAGACCCATTATTAAATAAACTTACTTCAATGGTAGCTGAATTTTTTCCCTTCTTTATAAAATCTAAACAGAGGAGCACGTTATAAAAAAAAGAAAAGTATAAAAGATATTATTCTGTATAATATGTTTATACTTTTTACAGATGCTCCACGACTAGTAATATTTGCCCTAGCACCAAGCCCAACTGTTAAAGCTGTTAATATTGCACTTTTTCCACTTCCATTACGACCAATAATAAAATTTACATTTGGATTTAATGTTACTTCCAAGGCATCGTGACACATGAAATTTCGTATTAGAATTCTCTTTATTTTACCTGCTTTAGACTGTAAGACAACACATAGGTATAAAAAACATGCAGGTAAGATATAGGTCTGTTGTATGTATGATTCATATATATTATTATATATGACATATTATTTATATTAATATTAACGTGCTAAAAGAGCATAAATAACATTCAAAAAATAAAACATTGCCCCCAATTTTTCCTTACTATGACATTAACTCTGACCAATTACCTCTTCTGCAAATTGAGAAGCATTTTTCTTCGCTTTCGAAAGTTTTGATCGATATTCGTTTGATTCTGCAGATTTCCTTTTCCGTCCATTATTCGTATCACTTTCCATGGTTTCAGAAATGTTTATGATCTTAAGATGTACGTATAGATTCTGTATTCATTCAAATATCCATGCAATACCTAATTTTATAAACATCATCTTTCTGATGAACACTTATCGATCTTAATACAAACAATCTGGAGTCATCGTCGAAATATAATACTTTCTAACGAATCAAAGTATAAGAAATTCTTCTGTCATAATTGAACCGTTCCAATAATGTATTTTCTGAAATACAGAAGCGTCCCAGTGTCTCCGCGTATACCCAAACCTTTCCCGCCAGAAAGAACTCTACTACTCTGATTCAACTTTCATTGTCATTATATACGACATACGTAGTGTCCACTAACATTGTACTTTTTCTTTGAGGCAACCAATAGAAACGTTACATCGTGAAAACGAAGCTTGCTATCCAATGGCGGGAACACTTTTAAAACATTCAAATTAATTATATGAATTTTACTAATTTAATTAATAATTAATAATATTAGTCAATAATAATAAAAATAAATCAAATATAATGTTTTCTTAAATAGATTGATTTATTAACTGTTCCCTTTCCGCGTTTTTCTTATCGTCTTTGGATTTCCTTTTACTTACCTTAACTTTCTTGTCTTATTGTAAGTCTAATAATTCCTCATAGCTGATCGTTGCATTAAAATAGTCACTAATAAGCTGATTCTCCGCTTCTTTATCATCTATTATTTTTTCTAGACTTTTTACCTAACCTCTTAATTGTGTCTATACCGTAGTATACCATTCATGCATTCCATTTTGTTCCGTTTATTCTTAACATTCTTCCCATTATTTCTGCCTCTTTTATGGAACTTTCTCTGCATTTCTCAGTTACCTTTTTTACAGAGAGATTGAGTTTTAATCGCAAAAACAATAGATAAAATAATAGATAATAATACAAATTTCTGTATTATAAGTTTTGAATAAAAATAGGTGGCTATAGAAATACGCGTTTATTGAATCTTAACGAATATATTAGGTTTAATATATAATTAACTTGACTTGGAGATTTATGCAAATTCACATTTCCATGAGCACATTTGAATGAGTACGATTTAAGCATATATCTATTTTATCTACAAATACTATAACGAGTACTGTATGCATTACATTAGATATTTTATATATTGTGTTATGTTATGCGCATTCTATGCATTCTTGTATCTTTAAATTTCCTCATAATTGCATAAAAACCTGCAATTTAATAATTACATAAAGTATTACCTTGTGTGTGTTATACGATACTAAAGAGCAAAATCGAATGTATAATCTTTGTACATTGAAAGAAACGAATAAACTAAACTGGAACTCATACAGAATATGTGTATATCACTCATGCCTATAGTATTCAATACCTCCTACTACTTCCTACCACTGATGTGCTTCCTACCCCTACCCATTGCATCTCTCCCCCCTACCTGTTGCACAGGCCTTTAAAATTTAAATTGTTGTCGGTTAGAATCGGTTGATCTGAGTGCACAGTTCATGTGCATTTCTGGAGTTCGGCGTCATCTTTTACGTAATGAGCTTTGTTTGGTTACAACCTGTTGATATGTACTAATATACACCGCAATTCTTTGCGTTATTTCATGAGAGTATATTGTATCCTAGTTCCTATATTAGTTTCAATACATTTGGTGGGAGGAAAGTAAAAGGTATTCGTCGTGAAATGAGTGATTCTGGAGACAATATTAAATATAAATGGACCCCTGAAAGTACTTCGCTCTTGGTATCGGTGTGGTCGGATAGGCAAGTGCAAAAGCAACTTGAGTATGCTTCGAAGCCACAACTTGTTTGGGAAAATGTTGCACGATATATAAAAAAGAAAGGATACAATGTCTCAGGTAAACAATGTCGATCACGAATGAAACAGGTCTTGGTTTGTTACCGTGAAGCCAAACGAGCTGGTACTCGCGCTGGTGTAGAGCAATATTATGAATCAATTGATAGAGTTCTTAAAAATAAACGTATTGAAGAAAATATTGGCATAGATACTGTGGGTAAGACATATTGAAAATAAATTACTAATTTATTTATTATTTTAGTTATCAAAATTAATAGTTCGAAGTATATAATAAATATTTATTTGATGGATACCATAATTAAAGAATTTAATTTTTTATTTTTCATTAGATGCAACAATAAATGTTAAGTCTCCTCCAAAGGAAGTAAAAACGAGTAAAAATTTGCAAGTGAGACATAAATTTCAGGAGCCTGTACCATCACTCCATCGTACAGAAGCATTATCACCTACATGGGCATTAGGACGTAAGAATTATATTCTTTTATTTAGATGGTATTTTAAATATATTAAAGGAAGTTTAACATATAAATTATCTTATAGGTGAAAATGAATATCCCGATTCTCCTGAATCAAATGAAACTATAATAGCACGTCCTTATAGAGTCTTTTCTCCAACAAGGGATGTAGCTATCAATACTGGTGAACAGTTAACTCAGATAGCTGCTAAATCAACACAGTGCAATACTTTTCCAGTAGAAGAATCATTAAATGTAAATTATAAACAAAATTTAGTACCAGGTTATAATTATGGAGAAATACCCTTCCAAAATACGGTACAAAATGTGCAAAATCAAATAATCCAAGAAAATATGCAGCATAATTTGCAACAGAATCATATGTGCAATAAGCAGAACATTTTAGTGAATAACTTAAACCTTGAGCAAAATCTACAAAATCTAAATCAAGGTTTAACAGCACAATCTATAAATGTACCAATGCAATTTAGTTCAATGACAATGCAAAATCCTAATGTTGAACATGTAATTCAACAACACAATCAGTTGCAATACTTAGTAAATACAAATAATCGTGCAATGCCTCAGGAACCACGAAAAACTGTGCTAGATCAGGCTTTAACAAATATGTGTAAACAACTGTATGGCAATTGTTCAGCTCATATACCTGTTGTAGAAGATACTAAACGAATTGGATCTTTGTCCCCAGATTATTCACCAGATGTATCTCAAAATTTAAATGATGCTTTCTATCAATCAAAGAGTGATGAAAAAGCACCCAATTTAAATAAAACTTATAATACAATTACGCAAGCTACAAACTCATTAAGAGTACAAAATCCTGAGATTTCTGTGATTACAAATAATGCAACATATAATGATGATAGCTTGTTAGAATTTCTGATAGATTCACCAACTCCATCCGAAAATGATAATAAATCAAAAGATAGTACCGTCAATACAGATAATATCCCGGATGTACCATTAAGGAAAAAGAAAGCTGAGAAATTAGAGCAACTCATGTTAAGTGCCATTAACTCTCAAAATGAAGTCGTTAATAAGGTAAAGTACAAATCGTTGTTTCATCTTATTAGTACGTGTAATCAGATGATTTGTTTGTTAATTTTGTATCATTTTAGATACTTACTGCACAAAACGATATGGTGACAAAATTTCTAGACATAGATAGAGACCGTCAAAGTAGGCTTGAAAATCGTTTAGACAATCTATTAAAAGTTGTTCATGCTTCTATACTTACGAAGCAAACTTCAGAAGGAGATATCGAAATACCTCCACCACCGCCAGAACCTACGATAACATCCTTAGTACCTCCTCCACGACCTGGTGCTGCACCTCCAAAGTTAGATCTAGTTCCTCCAAAACCTTGTCGTGTACCTTGTACAATACCAAATTCAAACATTGAATTGATTAATCAAAATACCATAGTAACAAGACCAGGTGTGGTATCACCTATAACTAGTCCAGTGAAGAAACCTGGTACTATATGGTCAAAATTGGGACCAGTATCACAATCTCCTTTTGTGAAAGCTCAGCAACGATTAGGTTTACAAACAATTACATCTACGGAAACACGAACTCAATCGTCTGCGGAGAGACGTATAGCTAGGGAAGTGGAGAAAACTATGGATATAGAAACGTTGATATTTGAAACTAAAAATTTCTTGGACATGGAGAAAGAACTAGAGGAGAAAATAGAAAACGCTCGCCTTGAAACAACAATAAGCCAGACTTTACATGCACGTAGAAAATTATTTACTCAAAGAGAACCCACACCAGCAATGATATTAACTGCGGCATTTTTAGAGAATGAATGCCGCACGGCTGAACAATTTATAAGTTGTTCTAACATGTCAAATATAAATAAAAAAAAATTACGAGATATCGATGATGATTTATTAGCGGGTCAAGGTGAAAGTTATGACCGTCTACGGCAGTTCAATATAAAGCCTACTTACATTCCTGACGAACCTTGTGATACGTCTACGCCAGCAAAAATAGGAACTATTTCTAATAATCATGAAAAAACATCCATACAAATGGTATCCAAGCAAACAATTCAACAGTTAGCTCAACTTGTAATGAATACAGGAAGGTGGAAAGATGCTGGAGGACAAACTGGACAACAATACCTTGGGCATCTAGTTCAGCCAAATACACATAAACATCAAATTAATACACAAAATGTACCCCCAGCTTTTTATAACGAGCTATACACAACAGGGCAACCTAAAACTATGTCCAAAGAAATTCAAACAAAAAATGATCAAAACTATGTTCAAGACTGGATGTTAAATAAATATGAAGACCCAATAAACGAACAGCGAATAACATATGGTCCTTCTTGCAACGTAACAAATCAAAAGCCAAACTTTCCTATAGGTTTCACAAGATCCAACACTGAAAATTTAAAGCAAAAGGATTCTAATAGTGAGATGTGCAAACCCCTTGAATTCAATAGTAACGTTATATCAGATCGTAAACAGAGCGTGCGTTTCATGGATGAGGCGTTGGCTGAATTACAGCGTATGTGTATTGAAACAATGTCTAAAGAACAACAAACAATGAATGATAGCTTGCCATATGTGTTGAATAATCCTAATACGCTTCCAATTGAGAATCGACAGATGATTGAAAAATATATTCATGATTTAATCCCAAGGAAATTGAAAGACAATAAAGACAAAGACACTGATTCCGATAACGATGATGAATTTTTGGATACTACTACTAGTATGCCTGCGATTGTACCACGTCGAAGTTCTCTTACATCAACTGGTACTGCATCTACCGAAACTGCACATTCCATAAAATTCCCAAAACCAGACAATTGCGTAATAACTTAGTTATACAAGTAAAGCAATATATTTCTCACTTTGCTTCCATTTTATACATTAGTTAAATAACAAGCAAAACGTTCATAAACATTCCTAACTTTTATTATATTAGCATCTAAAAAGAAAATAAAATATTATTTTCTTTATCAATTTGTTAATAATATAAGAAAAGAATAATATTTTTGAAGTATGAAATACAGTGCATATTTACGTAATTCGTGCAATATATTTTTTTTCTAAAAATTATAAAAGATGCAGAACTAAAATAAAAAAAGATACTTTAATGATAAGGCAATTATGTTACTCAATACTTGTTTTTATGAGAAGAATAAGTCAAGCTTTGTTAAGTCAAAAAATATTCTTTTTCCATACTTATTACTGTTATGTTTTCATCAACATGTTCAAGTTGTCATGCAAGTCATTGGATAAAAATCATTCCTATTGAACGTTATTAAGTAAATTAAATTGTTTAAAGATTCTATTACTTTTTATCATATACATTATATATAATTTGTTACAACTTGATTAGTTTACTCAGCAAAATTACATAATATTAATAAATTCTTTTATATTGTTAATTTGTGTTAAACTTTCGGTTCATTGGCATGACCTGTAAATAATGATAGATTTTCAAGAATTTCTGACTTTCTGTTATAATATAGAACGATGTAAAAGACAAATGAGCGGTCGATTCTCTATCTTGGAATTTCAATCGCAAGACTGATTATTACTCGCATTCCTATTACAAAATTGTAAAATAATAAATTATACATGCGAGACAATACGTTAACAGTATAAAAGGAAAGCAATGTTAATAAGAAGTGCCGGAGTAATTTTAACATAATTTCTGTTAAAGCAGATATGTTTAATTTGATATACAAAATTACGAAAAGTAATTACTTTTTATTTCCGCACCTTTATATTAAATGATATTTTTAGTAATAATGCTAAATTAAGTGTATTGTTTACTCTTATGGAATGTTACATCTGATTAATAAATTACGATATTTACGTTATGTAACATACTCAATGAAGGTAACTTTGGTAATTATTGATGGTTCATCCATCTCATCGACTTCGATGAGTTTTGAATATGTTGTCAGAGATAAGATTCGGAATAACTTTTGCTATACATGTAATCGCTGTTCGACCTTAGCTTCCGAGATATTCGCAAAAAATTCTCGGTATACATGCATACGCTGTCACAGACGCACAATTATAGGCAGAATTCATTGGAGTGGTACCGACAGTTTCTTGCTAATATTCCAGAAACTAAGACTGAACCCCCGTGACAAAATCGGGAAGGTTCGTTTATGACCAAACAGAATAGTCAAGCACGTTTTCGACCCTTGGTTACCACTTTTAGCACGGCTGGTAATAGAGTCGACTGTGACTACACACGCATTATATATTTGCCATATGTTGCTTAAAAATTCATATACAAATTACGAAAAATTAATACATATAAGAATGCGGCGAACTTGTACAAACGTTCTGTTCTTTTCGATTTCGATGATTTTGAAATATGTTATAGAAACCAAATTTTGAACAATATTTTCCTATATAGTACAACCGGCAGTTGGTTTTAGTTCGCAAAAAGCAGCCAGTATCAGTACATTGAATTCAGTCTATAATTGTGAATCCGTAGCAGCGTATGTAGTAATATTGGTCGTCAGCCGAATAAAATAACGTCTAACCCAAACCTAATTCTTCTCTATTGTATATAGTTTATATATATGTTTGGGATAGGTGGTAATTAATCTAGCCGCCATCAGGCGGCCAGTAACCAATACTGGCATATGCTGTCGCGGATGCACAATTGTAAACAGAATTCACTGCAGTGGGAAATGTTGATTTCTGCAATATATACAAAAATCACCGAAAGCCGTAGAGCGAATAAGGTATCAATAATTTCCGTATTTATTTTATTTATTTATTTAATTCTTCTTTTTCTACTTTGAATGGCTTTCGCCTATCAGAATTATACCCAATACATAATCTCTATCCAATACAAATATCAAAATAATATATTTTTAAGGATAATTAACGTGTCCACTGAATAACATTATTATGTCTTGATGTTCAGTTTGGTTTTTATAAACAGAGTAGAAAAATGGTCGACCGATCCCCATCATTGGAGTGGGGAAGGAATACGAAAACTAACAGGAATAAAGAATATTACTGAAACAAATCTTATGTAAATTGTTCTTACCTAAAAAGAGTTGTTTAAAAAAAGGAGAATATGGACAATTTATTTTTCTTTTTATTTATTTTTCGAAACATATATATAACATTAAGTTATGATTATTTGTAGCATAAGGACAAAATAATCCAAATTGGAAGTGAGTGCAACAAAGGTCGATTGCATTATAATATTACAAAGAACCTCGTTCTGCCAAGTGTACAAATACTCATTTATTGTCAAACAAGGTATTATTGAAAAGCTTATAACTACGGAGCACACGAATTAATTATTACATTACTATGATATTACTATTATGTCACTACTGTTCTTAGATTTCGGGTTTGACAACAGAACCGCAGAATAATGATAAGCTAATATCATTTTCCCTTTCATCATTTACAGTTTTTATGATATAATAAAGGAATGGCTTATCAATTTTCAATTGCCGTTTAGGACGTTCAATTGCACCACCCATTCTGATTGACCCTATGACAGCTGGAACAAAATTACGTCAAACATCATATTTAAGTGTATGAATACAATTATATATTAATATATTATTACATATTAATTAAAAACATATTATAGGAACATAATTTGTAAGGAACAATAATAGAGCAAGAGGAGCGATGTGAAGAAAATATTTATACGTTCGCTACCGTTAAACATACATACATGTGTAATGGCACGAAGAGCTACCCAGAACTCAAGGCTCACAATCGCATATTTGTAACGGAATCTTATCTAAATATTGATATTTTGAATGTGCAAAGCTACTTCTTCCTTGGACGATGATAATGAACGTGTTAAAATTGAAAGTTTATTATAAAACATGATATTTAGTAAGGAAGCTGCTACATTTTGTCTACAAAATTAACTATATTATATTAAATTCCCAAATGAATTCTTCTTCTGATTATGCTGATTTGTAATAACGAAATGGAGCTTTCCGTATATCAACTCCATACCACAAAATTNATTACGTACAAATTACACAGATTGGTGGAAATGTGATAATTCAATGAATACTCTGCCTTTTTAGCTTAATGATTGCTTACTTTTTAATTTCTAATTAATTTTGTAAAAGTCCTCATAACGTAAATTATATACTCACACATACACATACATGGACGATTATATAAAATATGTAAGAATAAAATGTAAACAAAGCCAAATATCATTATATGAAGAACCTCTATAAGGGTATAAGATTCGATAAGGCAAAGCATCCACGATTTAAAGATTTTTCGGCTTTCACCACGAAATTAGATTGGATCAAAGGTCGATTGCATTATAATATTACAAAGAATCTCTTTCTGTCAAGTGTACAAATACACGTATGTATAATGTAAGTACATACATCAACAATGTATACAGTTAAATAACTGCATTCCAACTTATAAAGCAGAGAAATAAAAAAAAATTAATCACGATACAAGCGCATTGTAACCGGCTACACATGCTCTTTCATACAAATTAATCATGCTTTCAATTAATTTTAATCCTATCAATGATAAGATTATAACGAAAATTTTCTAAGCATATTATGCAATCGTCTCATAGAAAATATGGTTAGATATAGAATTAGCCTAAGTAGTGATGTAGAAATGGCTGAAAATGATTCACAAAGCAAGAGCAGTATGAAATAAATGTAAAAAAACTTCTTGTCATATTATATTATTTTTTGAATATTTTCATATTTAATAGTTGCACAAAGTGATATTCTGCTTAATTTAAATATAAACTGCATAACACAGAATGTTTATTCACTTACCAGTAGCAGCAGCAGCTTCACTTCCTTCTTCATTCACTTCAATATATGCCTTTTGGAGAACACGGGAGATGTACAAACCAGCATCAGTAATCGCAGAAAAATCAGCATTAGAAAATGCATCAGTTAAACCCATCTACATAAAATAAGAATTAAAATACAAGAAATAGTTATCTGTACATGAATTATACTATATATATATACCTCCATTAAAACACCATTAAGATCAAGCATACTTTGCATCTTGAACTTTGGTAACCATAATTTCAATTCTTCCTCATGTCCTTGACTTAGAATGTTCGTTAAACTTGTATTTTGTAATTTTTTCTGAACATCAGACAAACCATCAATTTCGTTTGGAAGAATTATGACCATACTGAATTCGTCACCCTAGGAAATTTAATTGCTTCTCTTTGTATTTCGAAGAGTTTTACAAGGAAGCACCTTCTTTTTAAACATTAGTGCCTTCCTCTTCAAAACTTACCTTGTATGGTATTACAACGAATTTAGCATTTAAATCTAGAAGGTCTCCATATTTGTAATTACCTCGTCTATACATTGTAGGAACATTTTTTACCTCAACTTTACTAGTATGAAATGGCATATCGCTCGTTAACTTAGGGTCGAACTTATTTTTCCATTGGCCTTTAAAATATATTGCATTGACAAGTACTAATTTAATCGTTTCATCTAGCGCTTCTGTTTATAAAAAAACATTCATAATAATATAAAACTACATAGTATGATTAGTCATATTGAAGTTTAAATGCATTCAACCAAATTTTGTATAGTATTTTCTTTACATCGTAATGAATAAAATAAATGTATACAAACCAGCAGTTACAAGATCTTTAATAAGATTATTTGTATTTTGTTTGACCCAACTATTAATTATAGCTGCAGCTTCCTTATTTTGAGCAAAGTTTACCAATTGAGAAGCAGAACGGAAGTAAACTTCTGTTAAATTTTTGTAACTTGGTTTCAAATTTAAATCTGATGCTATGAAGGCTTTATTTGCAACAGCCAATTTGTTGTCTTTCACATTCTACATTAAAACATGAAAAAAATATCATATAGCGTAAAATAATGCATTTGTTATTTTATATTAATAAATTTACAATTTGAACTATGCATTAAAATAATAAAAGTAATTGGTTGAGAGAGATACCCACATTGAGATTATCAATAAGTGACTGATAACCAGATGTGACAAGACTCTCTGAAGTTGGCAGATGAAGTACATTTCTAAACTGGGCTTCTGTGTTTCCACGAGCTCCACAAGCAGCCATAGCTAGAACAATACTTGCACTTAAAGGGGACATTATAAGGTTGCCAGGGCTGCGTTGTGCCACAGTCTGAAAACAAGGAGTGTCTCATAGTTTATTCATTAGTATTTGGAATAAATTTTAAATTCCATATTTTACCTGAAAAAATGGAGAACTAAATTGATTTGAACCTTCCACAACGGAGCGCAGAGCTTCAACATTTTCCTCTGCTTCTGACATTGTTATTAGGGCAACAGCCACCAACCAGAAACTTCTTATTACTAAAACAATATAGTAACAAATTGTTATTAAAAACTGGCAAAGTAGATTGTATTGTAAATCTTAATAATAAATCTCTTGCTATGTAAGGTTTGACGATTGTGCAAAATAGGTTACCGCTTTCTTTAAACACGTCTAGTGCACAGCTAGTTCGATTCCTCATTACCATACTCTTGCTATCGAAAAGAACTTCTCAAATATCATTGTAATTCCTGGGTAATTCCGAGTCATACGAAGATGGTGAAAGCATTGGCAAAGAGTATAGCAAATATTTCTTTCGGAATGATTTTTCTATTACTACATAGTAATGTTTTAGATATTTTGAAGCAAAAGGGTAGAACAGTTTTGGAAGAACAAAATCATTCCGTACGGTTAACGTGGGACTTTCAGAGAACTGAAAATATCAAGTTAGAGTGTTACCTGAATGTATAGTATGTGCAGTGCGCGTGGTGAGTGTCGTATGCAATATAGCAATACTTTGCGTCGTTCATTATTTATATCGCCATATTTATTACAAAATGTATACATTTGCAGAACTTTTGAACATCCATTTTTGTTACAGTGCAGCGGACAGCAATAGCACAAAAGCGCGAAGTTTATACGCCGAAAGGTATCCCAATAAAACTATACCCAGCGCAAAGACATTTTGAAAAATGGACCAATGATTGCGAGATACCGATACCTTAAAACCTGCTAAACCTGGCTGACGAACTGAGCAGGTCGATCGGAAACTGGGAGATAGAACACTGCACCATATTCATGAAAATTGAAGAAGAAAATATGTTCGCAAATGGATGAGTTGGAAGGTCCTACGCAATTCCAATTTTCCCGCTAGGATGTTAATTACCGAAGAGGGAATAACTAATAAATGTGGATTAACAAATATACACAACTAACATTCCGGGGCAAGTAAAAATCCACACGAATTAAGAAATTGTTCGTGCGGAACGGTGTACCATAACATTCTGCCAACGCAGTGCAAGAGTACTTGCTCAATTGTTTTGGAAACAGGTGGATCGGTCGAAAAAGAACTGTGATTGGCCTGCTTGCTCTCTAGATTTAAATCCCATCGATTTTGACTACTGGGGACAAGTGAAGATACAATACAGTAAAATTTTAAGAGAGGTGGTACGCTCTGTTTACAAAAAGAATGTCGAACATTTATTGTAATTTGTTGCATTTCTGTGGCTACTCGCGGCCAGGACAATCGGAGTGCGAGTGTCATTTTGCTGTGGACACTAGTGACAGAAAAGAATTAGAGGAAATATTAATCCTCTGTAGTCAGAAATAACATTAGGTGGTGTTCGATATGCTCTTATGGATTTCCACAAGTAAGCTGGTTTAATGTTCAATCCGCCATTTCTTCTCTTTCGCGATTTGTACGAGCTAAGCAGCAGCCCGTGTATCGTTCGAATTGAGGATCATTGTGCGCGCCATTGCTTAGGCTGACCACCTTTCTTCCGCGTAAGGAGGCTTGCTCACTTGCGGGGATATTTTGGCCGATTTGTACTTAACGATAACTAAAAAACAAAACAGAAGCCGCAATTTTTTTCCTTGATTTTCGACGTCAAACATCACCCCTTAGATATTCGGAAAGCGAATACCCTTTAGCGGAACACCCTGTGTATAGCTTTTACGCAGTGAAATGTGTAACGTACATCGAACAAATATATGTATAAAAAGCAATGTTTTTGTTTAATATCTTTAAGAAATATGCTACAAAAGAAATAAACTGGTAAACGAATAAACATTATTATTTAGAAGTATTATTGCACTGTAAAAATGTTAAGGCTAAGAGGTCGAAAAAATCATCAGTCTAGTCTTCAGATTCAAAGACAACATTTCAGTCCAACTGAAAAAATCCC